>NC_134360.1:119352335-119419835 GCF_048569485.1 Anomaloglossus baeobatrachus | reverse complement strand
CAGTGTGCTGCCCTGTAGTGCCCTGCCGTGCAGTGTGCTGCCCTGTAGTGCCCTGCCGTGCAGTGTGCTGCCCTGTAGTGCCCTGCCGTGCAGTGTGCTGCCCTGTAGTGCCCTGCCGTGCAGTGTGCTGCCCTGTAGTGCCCTGCCGTGCAGTGTGCTGCCCTGTAGTGTGCTGCCCTGTAGTGTGCTGCCCTGTAGTGTGCTGCCCTGTAGTGTGCTGCCCTGCAGTGTGCTGCCCTGCAGTGTGCCGCCCTGCAGTGTGCCGCCCTGCAGTGTGCCGCCCTGCAGTGTGCCGCCCTGCAGTGTGCCGCCCTGCAGTGTGCCGCCCTGCAGTGTGCCGCCCTGCAGTGTGCCGCCCTGCAGTGTGCCGCCCTGCAGTGTGCCGCCCTGCAGTGTGCCGCCCTGCAGTGTGCCGCCCTGCAGTGTCCTGTAATGTGCTGCAGTGTGCTGCCCTGCAGTGTGCTGCCCTGTAGTGTGGAAATTATCCTAAGACCTAGTGATTAAAAATGAACTTTGCGGGAAAACTCCTTTAAGACCGCCGCTGTTGTACTTGTGCAGACATGCTCACACTGCACCTTTGTGCTGCCATTTGCTGAAGCAGCGGGAGTATCCTGGTTGCATTTTCTTCTTGCCGGATAGGAGCATGTGGGTGGGACAAAATCAGTGGATCCTCCGGTGATCCTCTGGAAGGATTACTATAGTATGCAAGGCCATTAAGAGAATCCTACATAACCATTATATGTGGAGACCGAGGTGGACATTTTTATTGTGTGTAGGGAGTGGCATGAAGGGGATCAGTTATTTTAGGCAGCATTCACACATTGCACTGCAGGGGCTTGCTGTCAGTCTTAAAATTGAAAGAGAAAATGTGCAATTCTATTTCATGCAAGACATTTTTATAGCACCCACCGATTTAAAAAGTATAAATATGTAAAGACTTAAAAATTCACATTGAAAGGTACACAAATCTAACCAAATAACCTGCAAAATAATGCATACATTAAAACATGCCTTTATTGCATTAAATAAACCAAGATAAAAATGAAGGCTCCCTTAAATTAAAAACCGTAAAGGAAATGTTAAAGCACCTGAAGTGTGGCCTTCCTCAATCTGTCATTGGCTAATTCGGTGTTGCCTTGTTCCTCCTCCAGTTCTTCCTCAAGCTGTGCAATGCGCGATTCTAAACGTCTCTTTTCTTCCAAAGCCAGAGCACTGAAAAGGTTAAGGTTGCAAATATTAGTTTACAATGTAAACTTGGCACTATAAAATATGCACAAAATGTAGCACGCAGGTTATGGTAAATGTTCAGAAAGGAGAAACAAATTTTTACAAATACCGTATTTTTCGGACCATAAGACGCACTTTTTTCCCCCCAAATGTTGGGGGGAAAGTGGGGGGTGCGTCTAATGGGCTGAATGTGGCTGCGGGGAATGAGGGTGCTGTGGTGGAGCGGGTCATCGGGGGCACGAGCAGGCTGTAGCAGTCTGCCGTGACCACGTGGGCCATCTCATTAGATATGCACGCCCATCATCTCTCCGTGCTGACAGGTGGGCAGGATGATAGGCGGGGGGTGCGCGCATAATTAACAGCCGGCCCGAATTATCACCCCTGGCAACTACAGCCTGGAGTGATCGTGTACGGCTGTATTCACTGCCCCCGTGCATCATTATCAGCGCGGGGTGCAGTGAATCAGTACACTCACTTATCACAGTGTGTGGAGCCGTCCCCCTGCAGCATCGCGATGTCTTCCTGTCTGTGCCTGTCAGCTGATCTGTGTAGAGAGCGGTGAGCACAGCGATGACGTCATCGCGATGCTGCAGACAACGGTGACAGCTCCACACAGCGGCGCTGCAGCTGAGAGAGAGGAAGCTGATCGGTGCTGCAGGGAGTGAGGAAAGGTTAGTATAAACTTTTTTTTTTCTGTGCCACAGGATACAGGCCATATACCAGGATGGGGGTATATGAGCAGGATGGATGGATGGGGGTACATTATGAGCAGAATGGATGGATGGATGGGGGTACATTATGAGCAGGATGGATGGATGGATGGGGGTACATTATGAGCAGGATGGATGGATGGGGGTACATTATGAGCAGGATGGATGGATGGGGGTACATTATGAGCAGGATGGATGGATGGGGGTACATTATGAGCAGGATGGATGGATGGGGGTACATTATGAGCAGGATGGATGGATGGGGGTACATTATGAGCAGGATGGATGGATGGGGGTACATTATGAGCAGGATGGATGGATGGGGGTACATTATGAGCAGGATGGATGGATGGGGGTACGCGAGCAGGATGGATGGATGGGGGTACGCGAGCAGGATGGATGGATGGGGGTGCACGAGCAGGATGGATGGATGGGGGTGCGCGAGCAGGATGGATGGATGGGGGTGCGCGAGCAGGATGGATGGATGGGGGTGCGCGAGCAGGATGGATGGATGGGGGTGCGCGAGCAGGATGGATGGATGGGGGTGCGCGAGCAGGATGGATGGATGGGGGTACATTATGAGCAGGATGGATGGATGGGGGTACATTATGAGCAGGATGGATGGATGGGGGTACATTATGAGCAGGATGGATGGATGGGGGTACATTATGAGCAGGATGGATGGGGGTACATTATGAGCAGGATGGATGGGGGTACATTATGAGCAGGATGGATGGATGGGGGTACATTATGAGCAGGATGGATGGATGGGGGTACATTATGAGCAGGATGGATGGATGGGGGTACATTATGAGCAGGATGGATGGATGGGGGTACATTATGAGCAGGATGGATGGATGGGGGTACATTATGAGCAGGATGGATGGATGGGGGTACATTATGAGCAGGATGGATGGATGGGGGTACATTATGAGCAGGATGGATGGATGGGGGTACATTATGAGCAGGATGGATGGATGGGGGTACATTATGAGCAGGATGGATGGATGGGGTACATTATGAGCAGGATGGATGGGGGTACATTATGAGCAGGATGGATGGATGGGGGTACATTATGAGCAGGATGGATGGATGGGGGTACATTATGAGCAGGATGGATGGATGGGGGTACATTATGAGCAGGATGGATGGATGGGGGTACATTATGAGCAGGATGGATGGATGGGGGTGCGCGAGCAGGATGGATGGATGGGGGTGCGCGAGCAGGATGGATGGATGGGGGTGCGCGAGCAGGATGGATGGATGGGGGTGCGCGAGCAGGATGGATGGATGGGGGTGCGCGAGCAGGATGGATGGATGGGGGTACGCGAGCAGGATGGATGGATGGGGGTACGCGAGCAGGATGGATGGATGGGGGTACGCGAGCAGGATGGATGGATGGATGGATGGATGGATGGGGGTACGCGAGCAGGATGGATGGATGGGGGTACGCGAGCAGGATGGATGGATGGGGGTACGCGAGCAGGATGGATGGATGGGGGTACGCGAGCAGGATGGATGGATGGGGGTACGCGAGCAGGATGGATGGATGGGGGTACGCGAGCAGGATGGATGGATGGGGGTACGCGAGCAGGATGGATGGATGGGGGTACGCGAGCAGGATGGATGGATGGGGGTACGCGAGCAGGATGGATGGATGGGGGTACGCGAGCAGGATGGATGGATGGGGGTACGCGAGCAGGATGGATGGATGGGGGTACGCGAGCAGGATGGATGGATGGGGGTACGCGAGCAGGATGGATGGATGGGGGTACGCGAGCAGGATGGATGGATGGGGGTACGCGAGCAGGATGGATGGATGGGGGTACGCGAGCAGGATGGATGGATGGGGGTACGCGAGCAGGATGGATGGATGGGGGTACGCGAGCAGGATGGATGGATGGGGGTACGCGAGCAGGATGGATGGATGGGGGTACGCGAGCAGGATGGATGGATGGGGGTACGCGAGCAGGATGGATGGATGGGGGTACGCGAGCAGGATGGATGGATGGATGGGGGTACGCGAGCAGGATGGATGGATGGATGGATGGGGGTACGCGAGCAGGATGGATGGATGGATGGATGGGGGTACGCGAGCAGGATGGATGGATGGATGGATGGGGGTACGCGGGATGGATGGATGGGGGTACGCGGGATGGATGGATGGGGGTACGCGGGATGGATGGGGGTACGCGGGATGGATGGATGGGGGTACGCGGGATGGATGGATGGGGGTACGCGAGCAGGATGGATGGATGGGGGTACGCGAGCAGGATGGATGGATGGGGGTACGCGAGCAGGATGGATGGATGGGGGTACGCGAGCAGGATGGATGGGGGTACACGAGCAGGATGGATGGGGGTACACGAGCAGGATGGATGGGGGTACACGAGCAGGATGGATGGGGGTATACGAGCAGGATGGGGGTATACGAGCAGGATGGGGGTATACGAGCAGGATGGGGGTGTGGAGACACGGGGCTCAGTGGGTGCTCTCGTCCACTAAAACCCGCCGCCTTTAGAAAGACAGCGTGGCTCAGGGCTCATCCCAACTGAACGCCGGCCTCCTTAACCGTGGGCGTAACACTACTCAGACAACACAGGGTGAGGGAACCACAATCATTAGACTTTATTGGATCCTGAAACAATTAACGGCACATAACACAACCAGCAAAACACACAAATGTAACAGGCAACAGAGTCTCACCCTTCCGCTGCTCACCAGGGATTTAGAAAGTCCATGCCTCACAGGTTCCAAGTTGTCTGAGGTCTGCAAAGTCTGTAACAGGTGACTGAACTGTCCCAACCCGAGTGTCCTCCTTAGGTAGTCCTGGTTTGATGTTAAAATCCTGGCAGCCGGAGTCGAAATCCCTAGGCTGTGGATATGGTCTCCAACTGGGACCGGAGTCCCTAGATTGAAGCCATAAGATATCCTGATCCTCTAGTCAGCTCCAAAGAGCTTAGACTGGATCCATCAGCATCCATCAACCTTCATTCACCCTGGTGGCTTAAAGAAGTCCCTTTTATAGCCATAACTTTCCCTTAGGATACACTGCGTCCTCATCGATTGGTTGGACAAGATTGCTTCTCCCATTGGATGCATTTCAAGCTGCATGGATAACGTTCATTTAAATGATGTGCATAGAAAGACTCAGTATAGCTACATGGAGTCGGCAAGTCACCAACTAGACAATGGCTACTAAGGTAATTACATCATCAATACACAACTACAATACAATGATTACTGGAAAAGTCTGGAGAGCAATAGCTAAGCAAACATGACTTAGCACACATAAGAACAATAGTCTGGCTGAATGTTAAGAAACTTTAACCCATGAGAGTCCATGTCGTCATATTCCTCCCCCTTCTTAATATTAGCCAGACATGATAGGCTTCCGATCATCCTTCTCCTCTTGACGGCATTGTCCTTTTTAAAGGTGAGGTCAGCAACAGAGGCTTGTAACTATACACCTCCCCCTGATTACCTCCCCCAAGTTGAGCAGCCATATTGCGGACAAGCACTAAGGTGGGGTCCATGAGTTGGGCTTGCATAAATCTCCCACTATCAATCCTCCCCCAGTCAATAGCCACAGTGTGGTTAGGCTTACTCACAGTTCTTGGCTCAGAAGTGGATGATGGAGACCGGGAATACAAACCATCCCTGGAAAAGATGTTAGAAAGATCCACATCAGGGTCCTGCTTGGCTTGGAGGTGGGTGATGGCTGCTTCAAACTGACTGGATAGTCCTTGTCCTAGGTCATTCTCCAAAATGACTAGTGTGAGCAGGTAATTCACAAGCCCCACTTTCACTTCCCTTTGAGTGGTATCCGTAACAACAGGCTTGGTGGGGCCATCTATGAACCCCACTTCAACTTCCTCCTGGCTAGTCCCCAAAACAACAGGTGTGGGGAGGCTGTCCATAAACTCCATATGGACCTCTTCCTGGTCAGAACCCAAAGTAACTGGTGTGGGAACGGTGTCCATAAGCTCCACATCAGCCTTGCTCTGATTAGTCTCCACAATGACAGGTATGGGGAGGCTGTTCACAATCCCCACATCGATCACTTCCTGGTTGGTCCCCAAAATACCAGGTGTGGGGAGGCTGTCCACAAGCTCCACCTCGACCTCTCCCTGGTCGGTCCTTAGGTCCAACTGCACACATGCCAGAGGGACGTCTCCTCAGCCAGGGAGATGGATAATTGGGAATCTGGTACAGGGTCTTCTGGAGAAACAATAACTGGGCTTACTAGAGTGATGGAAGATCCAATGTCTCGAAGTCCCTGAGACTGTATATCACCGACCTTGACCGTCTGGATGTGGGGATGGAGGTTGGCTGGTGTACGGTGTCCGGCCTGCCGTAGGGTGTGGACTGGATAAACCACTTCCTCAGCTATTGGTGTTTCTTGGGAGTAGCATTCCTCAGGTCTCGTTGGTTCATCTCGGCATATGTTGACTGGTTGGAGTGGCAGACGGGCTCCAAGCATGCGGCCTCGGTTTTGGAGACAATCTTTATCTATATGTCCATTGCGCCCAAATGTATAACAGCGCCATAGATTGGGAGAGTCACAGGCCCTGTTTGTAGTCCTTTGTTTTGGCGCAGCTTCTGCTGGGTAGTGGGACCATCCTTCTCGACCGGCTGGTGTTAGCAGTACTGCAGCTGGAATCCCATAAACATATTCCAGAACATAAGCCCTCTCTTCTCTTGAGGATCTAGGCCCCAATGCATCCAACAACGCTGTGGCTTGGGCCATTTTGGACAAAGTTGATTCCCAATTGTCACTAGATCCATGATGTGGCACATAGTTTAAATCCTCTGGGTCAATATCGGCGGGATCCTCATCGTCCTCTGCATCATTCTGGGCATCCCAACGGACTAATTTCTGGATCAAGGCTGACCGAGTCTCAGCGTTCCAGTAGATCTTTCGCCTCTGGCACAGATCCTGTAGCATCCATTTACTGCAGCGGTCGTAACTCCTCTCTTGTCCTATTCCCATGGCTGAGCTGGTGGGGTTGGACATGGCAGCGTCCGAAACCTGAATGCCTCCCCTATGGCCTGCTGGGTATGCTTATGTGCCTCCCTGGTTGTTGAGCCCTGGACGGTGTCCGAAAACACCAGTCCGCTGCAGCTCCCCTGGGTAAACCAGGCGGAGTAGTATCCCACTGCTGCCACCAATTGTGGAGACACGGGGCTCAGTGGGTGCTCTCGTCCACTAAAACCCGCCGCCTTTAGAAAGACCGCGTGGCTCAGGGCTCATCCCAACTGAACGCCGGCCTCCTTAACCGTGGGCGTAACACTACTCAGACAACACAGGGTGAGGGAACCACAATAATTAGACTTTATTGGATCCCCAAACAATTAACGGCACATAACACAACCAGCAAAACACACAAATGTAACACGCAACAGAGTCTCACCCTTCCGCTGCTCACCAGGGATTTAGAATGTCCATGCCTCACAGGTTCCAAGCTGTCTGAGGTCTGCAAAGTCTGTAACAGGTGACTGAACTGTCCCAACCCGAGTGTCCTCCTTAGGTAGTCCTGGTTTGATGTTAAAATCCTGGCAGCCGGAGTCGAAATCCCTAGGCTGTGGATATGGTCTCCAACCTGGACCGGAGTCCCTAGATTGAAGCCATAAGATATCCTGATCCTCTAGTCAGCTCCAAAGAGCTTAGACTGGATCCATCAGCATCCATCAACCTTCATTCACCCTGGTGGCTTAAAGAAGTCCCTTTTATAGCCATAACTTTCCCTTAGGATACACTGCGTCCTCATCGATTGGTTGGACAAGATTGCTTCTCCCATTGGATGAATTTCAAGCTGCATGGATAATGTTCATTTAAATGATGTGCATAGAAAGACTCAGTATATCTACATGGAGTCGGCAAGTCACCGACTAGACAATGGCTACTAAGGTAATTACATTATCAATACACAACTACAATACAATGATTACTGGAAAAGTCTGGAGAGCAATAGCTAAGCAAACATGACTTAACACACATAAGAACAATAGTCTGGCTGAATGTTAAGAAACTTTAACCCATGAGAGTCCATGTCGTCACAGGGGGTATATGAGCAGGATAGATAGGGCTATATGAGCAGGTTGGATATGGCCATATGAGCAGGATCATATACAAGGCAGAAGGATAGTTACCAGAATGGGGTACCTTAGTAGAGAATTTGGGGACATTACCCCCATAACAGTGTCAGCAGCAGATCCTTGCCCCATAACTGTGTCATGACCAAATTTTTTTGGTTAAAATTTTATTTTCCTCCTTTAAAACCAGGGTGCGTCTTATAGTCCGAAAAATACGGTATTTGCTGTAGCTGTAATCATAGGGCTGGTTCATTAACTAAAATATGTTCTTACCCTTTACCATTGCTGTTGGCAATTTCATCTGAGAGTTCATCTCTTTCCTGCTGTGCTTGCCTTTTAACACGCTCCGCAGCAGCTAGCTCCTGTAAGTACAAAGTTAAAGATGGAGCGAAGGACTGGATAAGTACATGCATGTCAGCATTTAGTACCCATTACCACCTACCCTACAAATTAAGCACAAATGCATACAAATAAAAATGTAAAGTGATAAAAGAATGCAGCCTTAATGCATAGGGAACTATGCAAACTAACAGTCACAAATAACCCTGTGATCACTCGTAAGCCATGAAATGTTTTCATGCCTTCTCTCATCCTGGAAAAGTGATACACAAGAACAAGCAACCATTGTCATTTTGTTTCATAAGAAAATGTTCTCATCTTCTAATCAATAGGAGTGAGAAAGTCCACTGAAGGCAAAACGTCTGCCTCATTGAATTGAAACATTTAAGGTTGGAAAGAAGTTTTTTTTAATTTGAGATGGGTGATTTACAGGTCTGGTTACAAGTGCCTTCACCTGCTGTTCCGAGGAGTGCTGTGGGGTCTGAGGAAGGGTGTACCAGCAGGCACTCTTCCTACAGTAAGGAATCAAAATCACATTCACAAAAATTGATTTTGTCCTCCAGCTACGCCAAGTTTTAGTTTTTGCATTTTTTCTTTCTTTCCTCCCCTTATTTCAAGAGCCCCAACGTTACCTGCAAAAAACAAGCCCTCATATGGAGATATTGGTGGAAAAGTAAAGTTGGAATTTGTCATATTTCTTCACTATGTGCCAAAATTAATTGTGTCATGCAAAACTACAACAGTGTCAAACAAAAATTGGAATTTCACCAGTTATCGTAGGATTTTGTTTTATGCAGTACATAGTGTTGTAAAAATTACCTGACAACTTTATTTTACAGATCTTATAATGGATGGGGGCGTCAATTCAAAAACTTTTTTTTTTTTTTTTACATTTTTTGAGCATGAGACCAGACACCATCTAGACCAGGGGTCTCAAACTTGGCTGGGTGTATGGGCCACAGAAAATAAATTAAATAATTTTGGGGTCTGCATTGATTGCAGGACAAAGTGACATTTTTATTGGTATCTTTTTTTCTCCACACCCTTGGATCACTGTTTTTGAAATTTTTTTTGCTTATTTATTGTAACAAATGTGCACTTTTTTGTTTAAAATGTATAAAAACAAACCCCCGCATTTTTGATTGTAAAACAATTATTTAAAGGGATAAAATGTAAACAATTAGCACCCTCTAGTAATTGTGGCCAACATCTTTTTAGTAATGTACCCCATCCTTTTCTCCTTTTACAAATGTGCCCATGCAGGTCCTTTCGTAGTATTGTCCCCTTTACTGTTCCTCTTAGTGCAATGTCCCCATCCTGGTCCCCTACTGTGCCAACACACACACACACACACACACAGTCCCATCCTGGTCCCCTATTGTGCCCACATACACGCAGTGTCCATTACAAACACAAAACATTGCAATCTGTTTTCCGTTCCCTTTGGCATCCTTTTCTCTGCTGCTTGCCGCACAGTCAAGCTGTCTCTGCACTATTCAAATGGCAGCTGCCAGTCAATCAGATGCAAGCAGGTGCCATCATACACATCAGCTGCTTTTCTGATGGCCAGCGGCTGCCTTTGGACTAGTGCAGAAAGGGCTTGACTCCTGCGCAGCACCGTTAATCCGTTAATCTGAAATAAAAGCAGCTATGGCTGCGGCACCTGCACCAGCCGTGATAGTCAAGGGAGAGGGGGTACATGCCTGCAGGCCTCAAGAAGCAGCCTGAGGGGCCGCATGCGGCCCTCGCGCTCGAGACCTCTGGTCGAGAACAAATGTACGACCCGGCAACCTATTCTTTTAATGCTACTGCTCTGCCAGAGTCACAACTGTATTTTCCTGATTAAAACAGCATCAATAAAATCATTAAATACACCGCAGTCAGTGTAGAAAGAGGCAGGAATAACTAGCAAAACCCGACCCACCTATTTGATAGCAGCTACAGAATATCTGTCAAATAAGCATACATTTCACAAACCTTACTTGTGTATTTCAGAAAGTATACATCCGATCTCACAACTAAAGGTATGTTTAGAATAAGCATGTTTAGAATTAGTATGATGGCGCCAGTATAGCACTAGCTTTATTTTATATATGAAAATCCTCGTAGTTGGTTCCCTTTAACCCCAGATTTCCAATTTTTGTAAGGTAGAGAGGTAAAAAAAGGCCCCATTATATATATGTTACACAATTTCTCCTGAATGTAACAATACTCTACATGTGACTGTACAGTACCATTTGGCTGCACCGCAGGGCTCTAGAGGGTAGGAGTGCCATTCTGATTTCTGGAGCAGATTTTCCAAGAATATTTTGCTTACTCCATTTGCAGAGCCCTTAAATGCCAAAACAAAAATCCCCCCAAGTGACCAATTTTGGAATTTACACCCCTATGGGAACTCATCTATGGGCGTAGTGACTATTTAGTCTGACACCATGGGTGTTTTCAAAATGCAGCAAATGTTACGAAACTAAAAACTGGAAATAAGCCTGTCGTGACCAGTATATTGTAGTGTCCCTACATTGTGCCCAGCTCGTGCTTCTGGAAACCTGCACACTGCACATCTAGGCGAGGTCTCATCACTACAACAATGTCAAGCATTTTTTTTTTACACAAACTGTGGTTTAGGTACATTGAGGGGCTCAGAAAAGAGTGGGCTTTTGGATGCGCAGATTTTACTGGATTTTTTTGAGAGGGGAGCCAGTGTTTTTTCCAGAGCCTTTGCTTTACCAGTAATAATGAAGCTCCCCGCTGTTCAGTGGTGTCCATCTTTTCAAAAGGTGAACAAAACTGTTGACTACAGTTTTGTGCAAACATAAAAAGATGCATAAAGAGATTGACACAAATTGAGGTCAAAGTGACACATTGCCTCATTACAGTGAATTCTCTTAGGAATGTCTGAACCATTTTTTTTTTTTTAGTGATTTAACAAGTAATCCCTGGTGTAAGTGGTCAGCGTAGAGCACAGTATAAATACGAGCCACACCATATTGCGATCTTTGGGAGGCAGAATGAACAAGTCAACAGCAGTTGAAGAATTGGCTTTATTTATTATGCAGTTCACTGTGCGGTATAAGGTGTATGGTGGCTTTATTCATCTGGTCAGTACGATTACAGAGCTACCAGATATATTTTTTTAGGTTTGGCTAAAAACGTATTTACAAAATAAAGGCTTTTTGCATCACTGAATTTTGAAGGCTATAGTTTTATTTTTCTGCCGACAGTCATGTGAGGGCTTATTTTTTTCAGGGATAAGTTGAAGTTTTTATTGGTACCACTTTGGGTCAAAATATTTTTTCTTCGCTTTGTGTGAGGCAGGAACAACAATTCAGGATTTTTTTTTTTTTTTTAAACGCCGCTCACCTTGCTGCAAAAGTGATCAGTCCAATTTTTCGGTTCAGTACAATCACAGCGATAACAGACATGCATAGATTTTTTGCGTGTTTTGCTATTTTTATACCATAAAAACAGTTTTATAAAAAAATTATATACGTGTGGCAGCTTGTTCTTTTCCAGGACAAGGTGACGTTTTCATGCACCCCTATACACAAACCCCCTCCCCCCCAAAAAAAAATAAAACACACACCACATGTCCCTTTGATATAAGTCCTATTTTCTAAGTAATACGATCAATTTTTTGGGGATACAGAGGGAAAAAAACAATTATTGTCTAATCATTTTACCTCTTGCATGTGAATCATTTCTGCCTCTAGACTTTTTAGTTTTTTTTCATTTTCTTTAGCTTGACTTAAAATGTCATCCCTGGATGCTCTGGTGTCTTCCAAATCTCTTTGGTAATCCTTCACTTGTGCCTAAGTAATACAGATAACAGAATTTAAAGCAAAAAAAAAACAAAACAAACAAAACTGAGAAATTAAAGCCAGTGTGTAGGGCAGCAATGATTTAACAACCAAGCAGTAGACAGTGTTTAAGAAACCGATGTGTGACAAGCACGTACATGGAAAAAAATAAATAAATAAATAAATGTATTTCTATACATAAAAGTACAGCCAACTTATCCACAGTAACAGGACTGTTACTTGCCTGCAATTTACGCAATTGTTTAATGGCTTCTTCTCTATTTTTGTTTGCAGAGTCAATTTGTCCCTCTAGGTCTTTTAGATCCATCTCAAGCTTTTTTCTGGATGCAACAGCCAAGGAACGTTGCTTTCTTTCATCCTCAAGCTCTGTCTCCATTTCTTTAACCTGAAAGTTTATAAAATGTTGCTAGCAGGGTGGTAAGCATGTACAATATTGAAATGTGATAACACTACATCTTTGGCTATACCCACTACTTTCTTCGATAAAGAATTCTCAATATAGTAAAGACTGAAGTTCTGCAAATAAAGTTGGGATAGAGGCTATATTTTTTTTTTTTAAATGACATATGAATGTAATTTCGGACTCCTGTTACAGGAGGATTAGAAGGCATGAAATGGCTCACTTGTCTGACAAGTTGCTTCTTCTTGTCTTCACTCTGCTCATCGCGTCCTTGCAAATCCCTATCAAACTGTGCTTTCATAGCTTGCAGGTTAACTTCTAAACGCAACTTGGCATCCTCTGTGGCTTGTAATTCATCTTCAAGTTCCTCCAACTGAGTCTTCATTTCTTCTCCTTGTTGTTCCAATGCCCTCTTAGACTTTTCTAATTCATGAACCTGTACAGAAAAACAAAAAACAAAAACAAAAACACAACCTTATGAAGATGAAACAAAATAAAAATCTTAACAAAACTAAACACTCCAAGAAACTCATTTCCCTGCAAATAAGCCGATGAATTTTTATATAAAGTATTAAGGCCCTTTGCACATGGCGGCAATTTAACACAAAAGCAACCAATTAAGTTTGCATGATGTTACACTGATGTACTTTTAAGTCCAAACTAGATGAAGATTTATGCTTTAAAGGGATTGTCAACTTACTAAAGGGATACAATTGCAAAGTGCAAAAGTCACACTAATTTACCCTTAAAAATTGTAACTATCTTTTACTAAAGCTCTTCAGTCAAGAAAAGAAAGATTTTAATTTTCTAGTGTAGTGCTTGTTACACTTGTGGCATGGAGCGTTTACTAGGCAAGGAGTGCATGCTGGCAAGATCGAGAGCTTGTAAGTGTAGCGCTGACTGACTGGACCTGACCAGTGTTACAGTCACTTGGTTCTACAATGATACAATGGTAAAAGCAGCCTCTGCTTGCAGAACGGGAGAATGCAGTTCTGACAAGCAGCGCCACCAGGCCACCAACATGTCTGGCCCTCTCTGGCAACCAGGAAGCTAGTATATTAGCACATTAAAGAATGCTAAAAAAGAGAATTTTGTTTACTTACCGTAAATTCTTTTTCTTATAGTTCCGTATTGGGAGACCCAGACATTGGGTGTATAGCTTCTGCCTCCGGAGGACACACAAAGTACTACACTAAAAAGTGTAGCTCCTCCCTCTGAGCTTATACACCCCCTGGAGAACCAGATCTAGCCAGTTTAGTGCAAAAGCTGAAGGAGAATAGCCACCCACAAGTAAAAACAGAGCAAGAACCGGAACAACCGGAGCCTCTGTCTACGACAACAGCCGGTGATAACACGCGGAACAAGAAACTGCCAACAGGCAACAGGGAGGGTGCTGGGTCTCCCAAGAACTATAAGAAAAAGAATTTACGGTAAGTAAACAAAATTCTCTTTTTCTTTATCGTTCCTATGGGAGACCCAGACATTGGGACGTCTCAAAGCAGTCCATGGGTGGGAATAAACAGAAAAACTGAGAAGTAGGCGGAGCATAACTTCACAAGTGGGCGACAGCCGCCTGAAGGATGCGTCTGCCCAAGCTCGCATCTGCCGAAGCATGAGCATGCACTTAGTAGTGCTTTGAAAAGGTATGCAGGCTAGTTCAAGTGGCAGCCTGACAGACTTGCTGAGCCGTAGCCTGGTGCCTGAAAGCCCAAGAGGCACCGACAGCTCTGGTCGAGTGTGCCTTGATCCCCGGCGGGAGAGGCACCTGAGAACACTGGTAGGCATCCAAAATAATTGACCTAATCCAACGGGCTAAGGTCGGCTTAGAAGCAGAGAGGCCCTTACGCCGACCTGTGGTTAGCACAAAAAGAGGTGCACCGCCTAAGAGCAGCGGTGCGAGACACATAGATCCGGAGCGCCCGCACCAGATCCAGAGTATCCAACGCTTTTTCAAAGCGATGAACAGGAGCCGGACAAAAGGAAGGTAGGGTAATGTCCTGGTTAAGGTGGAAAGGAGAAACCACCTTAGGGAGAAAGTCCGGAGTCGGACGGACAACCACCTTGTCTTGATGAAAAGCCAAAAAAGGTGACTCCAAAGAGAGCGCAGCTAAATCAGAGACTCTCCTGAGGGAAGTTATGGCCACTAGAAAGACCACCTTCTGTGAAAGACGAAACAAAGAAACCTCCCTAAGAGGCTCAAAGGGGGGTTTCTGCAAAACCGTGAGAACCAAATTGAGGTCCCAGGGATCCAAGGGCCGCCGGTAAGGCGGGATGATGTGAGACGCACCTTGCATGAAGGTGCGGACCTGAGCCAGCCGGGCGATACGCCGCTGGAACAGAACTGACAAAGCTGAGACTTGTCCCTTGAGAGAGTTGAGGGACAGTCCTAGCTGCAGACCGGACTGTAGAAAAGACAGAAGGGTCGGCAAGGAAAAAGGCCAAGGAGAATGGCCGGAAGAGCGACACCAGGACAGGAAAATCTTCCAAGTCCTGTGATAGATCTTGGCAGAGGAAGACTTACGGGCCCGAGTCATAGAGATGACTTCAGGGGGGATACCAGAAGCCGTCAAGATCCAGGACTCAAGAGCCACGCCGTCAAACTGAGAGCCGCAGAATTCTGGCGGAAAAACGGACCTTGTGAGAGAAGGTCTGGACGGTCCGGAAGATGCCACGGCACCTCTACGGACAGATGGAGCAGGTCTGGGTACCAAGCTCGCCTGGGCCAGTCCGGAGCAATGAGGATGACTTGACGGCCCTCCATTCTGATCTTGCGCAGAACTCTGGGCAAGAGAGCTAGAGGGGGAAACACGTAGGACAGATGAAAAACTGGGACCAGTCTTGAACCAGAGTGTCCGCTGCAAAGGCCTGAGGATCGTGGGAGCGAGCCACGTAAACCGGAACCTTGTTGTTGTGACGGGATGCCATTAGGTCCACTTCCGGAGTGCACCACTGGCGGCAGATTGACTGAAACACTGCCGGATGCAGGGACCACTCGCCACTGTCCACGGTTTGACGGCTGAGATAATCTGCTTCCCAGTTTTCCACGCCTGGGATGTGGACTGCGGCTATGGTGGACTTGGAGTCCTCCGCCCATTGAAGAATGTGTTGGACCTCCAACATTGCCAGGCGGCTGCGTGTCCCGCCTTGGTGATTGATGTAGGCAACCGCTGTCGCGTTGTCTGACTGGACTCGGATGTGCTTGCCCGCCAACAGGTGGTGAAAGGCTAGGAGAGCTAGAAGCACAGCTCTGGTTTCCAGCACATTGATTGAAAGGGCTGACTCGGACGGAGTCCAAGTGCCCTGCGCTCGGTGGTGGAGACATACCGCTCCCCAGCCGGATAGACTGGCATCCGTGGTGAGGATCACCCAGGACGGGGCCAGGAAGGAGCGCCCTTGGGACAGGGAGAGGGGCCGAAGCCACCACTGAAGAGAGCTCCTGGTCTGTGGCGACAGAGCCACTAACCTGTGCAAGGAGGAAGGCCGCTTGTCCCAACAGCAGAGAATGTCCAGCTGCAGAGGACGCAGATGGAACTGGGCAAAGGGAACAGCCTCCATGGAGGCCACCATTTGACCCAGCACCTGCATCAGGTGCCTGATGGAATAACTGCGGGGCCTCAGCAGAGAGCGCACCGCCAGTTGGAGGGACTGCTGTTTGACTAAGGGCAGCTTCACAAGAGCCGGCAGAGTCTCGAACTGCATCCCTAGGAACGTGAGCCTCTGGGTCGGAGTCCGAGTGGATTTGGGCAGATTGACAAGCCACCCGAATTGGGCTAGAGTGGCGAGAGTGAGCGAGACACTCCGCTGACAGTCTGCGCTGGATGAAGCCTTGACTAGAAGGTCGTCCAGGTAAGGAATCACTGTCAACCCCTGGAGGTGCAGAACCGCAACCACTGCTGCCATGACCTTGGTGAATACCCGAGGGGCCGTGGCTAACCCGAAGGGGAGAGCCACGAATTGGAAATGTTCCGCTCAGATTGCAAAACGTAGCCAACGCTGGTGTGAAACTGCAATTGGCACATGCAGATAGGCATCTCTGATGTCGATGGATGCCAGGAAATCCCCTTGGGTCATTGAGGCAATGACTGACCGCAGAGACTTCATGCGAAAATGCCGCACCTGAACATGCTTGTTGAGAAGCTTGAGATCCAGGATGGGCCGGAAGGAACCGTCCTTTTTGGGGACTAGGAAGAGATTTGAGTAGAAACCTCTGAACCGTTCCCGGGCGGGAACCGATACAATTACTCCGTTGGCCTGCAAGGATGCCACGGCCTGAGAGAAGGCGGCGGCCTTGGAGCAGGGGGGAGTTGACAGAAAAAATCTGTTTGGCGGGCTGGAAGAGAATTCTATCCTGTAGCCGTGGGAGATGATATCCCGCACCCACTGATCGGAGACGTGTTGAAACCACACGTCGCCAAAGTGGGAGAGCCTGCCACCGACTAAGGACGTTGCTGGCGCGGACAGATAGTCAAGAGGAGGCTGCCTTAGTGGCAGCAGCTCCTGCGGTCTTCTGTGGACGCGCTTTTGTGCGACAGCTGGATTTTTGGTCCTTGGCTGAGTTAGTGGACGAGGCCGAGGGCTTAGAGGACGACCAGTTGGAGGAACGAAAGGAACGAAACCTCGACCGATTCCTACCCTGGACAGGTTTCCTGGTTTTGGTTTGTGGCATGGAAGTACTCTTCCCGCCAGTAGCCTCCTTAATAATTTCATCCAGCTGTTCACCGAACAGCCTGGACCCAGCAAAAGGGAGTCCAGCAAGGAACTTCTTCGAGGAAGCATCTGCCTTACACTCTAAGCCACAGGATCCTGCGGATAGCGAGGGAATTAGCCGAAGCCACCGCAGTGCGGTGAGAAGCCTCCAGCATGGCAGACATGGCATAGGATGAAAAAGCTGAAGCTTGGGAAGTTAAAGCAACCATTTCGGGCATAGATTCCCTGGCGAGGGAATGCATCTCCTCTAGAGAAGCAGAGATGGCTTTGAGAGCCCACACTGCTGCAAAAGTTGGGGAGAACGAGGCCCCTGCCGCCTCATATACAGATTTGGCCAGAAGGTCGACCTGGCGGTCAGTGGAAACCTTAAGAGAGGTGCCATCAGCCACTGATACAACGGTCCGGGCTGAGAGCCTAGACACCGGAGGGTCTACCTTTGGTGAATGAGCCCACTCCTTGACCACCTCAGGTGGAAATGGAAACCGGTCATCAGAACCACGCTTTGGGAAGCGTTTGTCAGGACAGGCCCTAGGCTTGGACACAGTGGCCTGAAAACTGGAGTGGTTAAAGAACACACTCTTTGTCCTCTTAGGCGAGGTAAACTGGTGCTTTTCTGCCAGAGAGGGTTGCTCCTCTGATACTGGCGGATTGAGAGCCAGTACAGAATTAATGGACACAATCAAATCACTAACATTGAGTCACTTTCGGACAGATCAATGGGGCACATGGAGTTTACAAAGCGATAAACTGGCTAGATCTGGTTCTCCAGGGGGTGTATAAGCTCAGAGGGAGGAGCTACACTTTTGAGTGTAGTACTTTGTGTCCTCCGGAGGCAGAAGCTATACACCCAATGTCTGGGTCTCCCATAGGAACGATAAAGAAATAGTCATTCATCTAAAACCACAGATGTAATTCACCTAGCTTTAAGATCCATTGCTGTCCAGCACATTCTGCTTTTGCCTTCACAAAACCATGCTTTTCAGTCTGGTTGTGTAAGCACAGGTAACAATTCGGTAAAACCGAAAAATCCACCCTACAGATGGCACATAGGTTATCAAATAAGTGATTTTTCTGTAGCGCTATATACATCTGTAGATTGGTACTTTCAGTTTTACATTGACGTTTTAGAGAACAGCTAAGACATTTCATGGCCCCTGTGAAAACAGGGCAAAGTGGAGCACAGCTTATTTGCGCACGATACCGGTAAGGCTACTTTCACACTTGCGTTGGACGACTTCCGTAGCATTGCGTTGTGTGACGGATGCGTTGCATATAGTGGCACAACGGATGCTACGGATCGTACAAAACAAACGGAAAGTTTTTTTTTTTAATTTATTTTCTTCTTTACAGTTTTACCGGCAGCAGACTATTGTGAACGATCAGCTGAGCGCTCTCACATGCCGGCGGCCGGTCGCTCAGCTGAGAGCTCTCACATGCCGGTGGCCGGGCATGCCTACGACCGGGCGCTCAGCTGAGTGCTCTTAGCATGCCGGCGCTCAGCTGAACGTTAGGCCGAGAGACAAAATAAAGCTTGTGATTTAAAAAAAAAAAAACCATGCGCAGTTAAGTCCAGCGGATTGCACTGCTCAAAAAAAGTTACATGCTGCGTTTCTTCCGCCCGACGTGTCAAAATAACGACGCTGCGTTGTCCAGCGGATGCAACGCTGACACTTGCGTTACAGTGCGTTGTCCATACAAGTCTATGGAGAATAGCGCAGTGCGTTAATGGACTGTGCTATTCTCCATAGTGACGGACTCCGCTGAACGCAAGTGAGAAAGTACCCTTACATTACACTAAAGTAAAATTGCAAGTGCCATTCTATACATGTATATATCAAAACTTGACATGTGTAGTGCATAGGGGAGTACAGGGAGGAGAGGACAGGCTAGCATTTGGTAGAACTACAAGCTCTGTATAGATTTACATATTAGAAAATGCAAGCTTTTTTGATCTTTCATTTACAGTAAATGTATCAACTTGAGAGGCTTTACATTATAGACGTCAAATAGAGATGCTTTATATCTAGTCAGTATGAAATAAAGCTCAGTTGTACTCCGCCATGCCTTCACAATACTTATTTCAAGCTCCATTGTAAAAGGCACAGCAGAGTAGAAAGCAGCACTAATATAAAACCACAAGTGCTGATCTATAGATATACTGCATATAGCAGATCAAATTTGTAGTGCACAGGGGCATAAAGAGAAAAGAAGCATAGGATAGAATTTAAGCATAGCAGTTTGAGGATGCAGAGCATCTAATGGTGGAACACAGGAGAGCAGCACAGGCCTGACGAACTGCCGACAAGCAGTTTTATCAGAGCCAAGTGGGCGGTCCTATTAATCTATGAAGCTGAATGTACAGGGGTTGGACAAAACGGAAACACCTAACGTTTTGGCATCATAATCTTCGAACATGTTCCAAACATGCAAACCGTGACATATGTTCATGTTTTGTAGTTGATTGTTTTATGTGATAGGTGTATGTAAATTAACTGTTTGTTTTGCAGAATTGTAAGAACATTGTTCAGAACCTGATACCAATGGCAGGCCTCTCAGATTTTGAAAGAGGCCAAATAGTTGGTGCTCATATGGCAGGCACTAGTGTAACAGAAAGTGCCCGAATGCTTAGCGTGTCAAGAGGTACGGTCTCCAAAGTAATGACTGCGTTTGAAAGAGAAGGAAAAACGTCTGCAGCAAAGCACAGGTCTGACCGAAAGTCGAAGTTGACAGAGACCGTTGGACTCTCAAGCGAATTGTGAGAGCATCGCAAGACCACGGCTCCGAAAATCACTGCTGAGCTCAATGAACACCTACAGAACCCAGTTTCCACGAAAACTGTTCGTCGAGAGCTGCACCAATCTGGATTCCACGGAAGAGCTGCAATTAGAAAACCGCTGCTCTCAAATGATATATGTGTCCAAGCGTTTAGAGTGGTGTAGAAACCTCCAGAATTGGTCCCTCGAGCAGTGGAAACATGTGATATTCTCAGGCGAATCATCGTTTACCCTATTTCCGACCTCCGGCCGAGTGTACGTTTGGAGACAGCCGAAAGAAGCATTCCATCCAGACTGCCTTTCTCCCAACCGTAAACCATGGCGGAGGTTCTGTGATGATCTGGGGTGCTATTTCGTGGAGATCCGCCGGGCCAATGATATCCCTTCATGGAAGAATTAACAGCCGAGATTATTTAGGCATTTTGGGCGACCAAGTGCATCCCATGGTCCAAGCACTGTTCCCGGAAGGGAACGTCATAATGCACCAATTATACAGCTAGAATCGTTAAAGCATGGCACGAGGAACATTCTAATGAAGTTGAGCATCTCATCTGACCCCCACAATCTCCAGACCTCAACATTATTGAGCATTTATGGTCGATTTTAGAGATTCAAGTTAGACGTCGATTTCCGCCACCATCATCGCTCAAAGAACTGGAGGGTGTTTTAACTGCAGAATGGGCTAAAATTCCTTTGGAAACTATTCACACCTTGTATGAATCCATACTTCGGAGAATTGAGGCTGTAATCGCCGCAAAAGGTGGACCTACACCACATTAAACTAACTTTTGTTGATGTTTCCAGGTATTGCCATTATTTTGTCCAACCCCTGTACAAAGGGGCAGATGCAGCTGAAAGACCTTAAATGTACAAAAGACAAAGCATTAGGAAGGAACTTCATATTAACTATAGTTATACTGTGCATTGTTCAATGTTTAAAAAAAATAAGTAAATATGCTAATGCAGGAATAGTCTATTAAGAGGGAATCTGTCACCAGGATTTTGCTCCCTGCACTCGTAGCCAGAGTACACATCGCGTTCATAAGCAAACCGCTGTGCCCGATGTGTACCTTGGCTACGTGTGCAGGGAGCAAGGAGCCGGCTTCTAGAAGCTGCAGACGCTGGTAACAAAGGTAAATATCGGGTAACCAAGCCTTGGCTACCAGATATTTACCTTGGTTACCAGCGTCCGCAGACGCCGGCTCCCTGCACATTCAGTTCGTTGCTCTCTCGCTGTCACACACAGCGATGTGTGCTTCACAGAGGGAGAGCAACGACCAAAAAAATGGTCCAGGACATTCAGGAACAACCGGCGGCCTCACAGCAGGGGCCAGGTCGTTGCTGGATGTCACACACAGCAACATCGCTAGCAAAGTTGCTGCTACGTCACAGAAAATGGTGACTTAGCAGTCACGTCGTCGTCGCTGTCATCGTGTGTGACATGACCATAAGTGACACCGCTGAGATCAGGATGTCTGCCCTCTACATTATGCTGCTCTCAGGTGGCAAAAACCTGGTGACAGATTCCCTTTAAAATGCCAGACCTTTCTGTATTTAACTTTGCGAAAATTATAACAGTAGAATAATCATTGTGGTAGTATGGTCAATGAAGGTCAGAACTTAAAACTAGTTTCCTTAACCCCTTCACTCCCAACTTTTTTTTTCCTCTTCTTCTAAAGAGCCATAACTTTACTTTTCTGTGAATATTGCCATATGAGGGCTTGTTTTTTTGTGGGACAAGTTGTCCTTCTGAACTCCAACATTCATTATGCCCCATATTGTACTGGAGAACGGGGAAAACTTTTTTCAAGTGCTGTTAAACGGCAAAAAAGTGCAATGCCAAATTTTTTTCTCCATGTTCACTATAAAGTTAAAACTCACCTGGCAATATGATTTCAAGTTCATATATACCAAATATGTAGTATTACTTTTGTGTAAGTGGTGAAAAAAAAAATTGACATTTGTTGAAAAAAATCGTGCTTTTTTCGCCATTTTCCAAGACCAGTGTCTAATTTTTGAGAATCTGGGGCACTGACTTTTTTTTTTGAGTCTTGATCTGGCATTTTTAATTTTTGGTTAAATGTAATTTTTTGATCACCTGTTACTGCATTTTAATGCAATATTACGGCAGCTAAAAATCCTCACAATTCTGGAGTTGTTTTTCTCTTCCTACTCTTTACTGATCAGATTAATTGATCTTATATTTTGATAGATTGGGCATTTCTGAACGTGGCGATACCAAATGTTCATATTGCATAATATATATATGTTCCTTATAATTGCTGCGAGCAGAAGTTGACATTCGCTGAATCCCCTGGTCCTCCCAGGTATTATTGCAGGATTCAGTATATCAGTCAGCTAGCAATGCCATAGGGCTCCATGTTTCATATGTGCCATCAACAAGGGGCTCCGCTCTCAACGTGTTTCCTTCTCATCAGGAGAGCATTACACAGTGTGTCATTCAATGTCCCAACCTGGACAGACACATGCAGTGTGATCCAGACATTCGGCGCGCACTGTGCTGCACAGCTTGATGGCTTCATGATCCAGTAGCTGTTTATATATGCCACAAATTTTGCATAAAATTAACAGGCGATCAAAATTGCGCTTCTGCGCAAAAATTGTACCAACAAAAAAAGTCAGCTCAAGAAGCAGAAAAAAGAGAATTTTGTTTACTTACCGTAAATTCTTTTTCTTATAGTTCCGACATGGGAGACCCAGACCATGGGTGTATAGCTTCTGCCTCCGGAGGACACACAAAGTACTACACTAAAAGTGTAGCTCCTCCCTCCGAGCATATACACCCCCTGGATGACAAATTAACCAGTTTAGTGCAAAAGCTGAAGGAGGACATCCACCCATAAGTAGAGAGAGTAAAACCCGGAATAACCGGAACCTCTGTCTACAACAACAGCCGGTGAAAAACACACGGAACAAGAACTGCCAACAGGCAACAGGGAGGGTGCTGGGTCTCCCATGTCGGAACTATAAGAAAAAGAATTTACGGTAAGTAAACAAAATTCTCTTTTTCTTCATCGTTCCTTATGGGAGACCCAGAACATGGGACGTCTCAAAGCAGTCCATGGGTGGGAAATAAACTGAGAAGTAGGCAAAACCTAACTTCACAAATGGGCGACAGCCGCCTGAAGGATGCGTCTGCCCAAGCTCGCATCTGCCGAAGCATGAGCATGCACTTTGTAGTGCTTCGAAAAGGTGTGCAGACTAGACCAAGTGGCAGCCTGACAAACCTGCTGAGCCGTAGCCTGGTGCCTGAAAGCCCAGGAGGCACCGACAGCTCTGGTCGAGTGCGCCTTAATCCCTGGCGGTGGAGGCACCTGAGAACATTGGTAGGCATCGGATATGGCCGACCTAATCCAACGAGCTAGGGTCGGTTTAGAAGCCGAGAGACCCTTGCGCTGACCCGTGGTTAGCACAAAAAGAGAGGTGCACCGCCTAAGAGCGGCGGTGCGTGACACAGATTCGGAGCGCCCGCACCAAATCCAAAGTATGCAACGCTTTCTCAAAGCGATGCACAGGGGCCGGACAAAAGGGAAGGCAATGAAATGTCCTGGTTAAGGTGGAAAGGAGACACCACCTTAGGGAGAAAATCCGGAGTCGGACGAAGAACCACCTTGTCTTGGTGAAAAACCAAAAAAGGTAACTCCGAAGAGAGCGCAGCCAAATCAGAGACTCTCCTGAGAGAAGTTATGGCCACCAGAAAGACCACTTTCTGTGAAAGACGAGACAAAGGAACCTCCCTAAGAGGCTCAAAGGGGGGTTTCTGTAAGGCCGTGAGGATTAGATTAAGGTCCCAGGGATCCAAAGGCCGCCGGTGAGGAGGAATGATGTGAGATGCGCCCTGTATGAAGGTGCGCACCTGGGCCAGTCAGGCGATACGCCGCTGGAACAATACCGACAGAGCCGAGACCTGTCCCTTGAGGGAATTGAGGGATAGTCCTAGCTGCAGACCGGACTGTAGAAAAAACAGGATGGTCGGCAAAGAAAACGGCCAAGGAGCATGGCCGGAAGAGCGACACCAGGACAGGAAAATCCTCCAAGTCCTGTGGTAAATCCTGGCCGAGGAAGACTTCCGAGCCTGAGTCATAGTGGAGATGACCTCGGAAGGAATGCCTGAAGCAGTGAGGATCCAGGACTCAAGAGCCACGCCGTCAATCTGAGGGCCGCAGAATTCTGGTGGAAAAACGGACCTTGAGAGAGAAGGTCTGGGCGGTCCGGGAGATGCCACGGCACCTCTACGGACAGACGGAGCAGGTCTGGATACCAAGCTCGCCTGGGCCAGTCTGGGGCGATTAGTATGACCCGACGGCCCTCCATTCTGATCTTGCGCAGGACTCTGGGCAAGAGAGCTAGAGGGGGAAACACGTAAGCCAGACGAAACTGGGACCAATCCTGAACCAGCGCGTCCGCTGCGAAGGCCTGAGGATCGTGGGAGCAAGCCACGTAAACCGGGACCTTGTTGTTGTGCCGGGATGCCATTAGATCCACTTCCGGAGTGCCCCACTTGCGGCAGATTGACCGGAACACTGCCGGATGCAGGGCCCACTCGCCGCTGTCCACGGTTTGACGGCTGAGATAATCTGCCTCCCAGTTTTCTACGCCTGGGATGTGGACTGCGGATATGGTGGACTTGGAGTCCTCCGTCCACTGAAGGATGCGTTGAACCTCCAACATCGCCAGGCGGCTGCGAGTCCCGCCCTGGTGATTGATGTAGGCAACAGCTGTCGCGTTGTCCGACTGGACTCGAATGTGCTTGCCCGCCAACAGGTGGTGAAAGGCTACGAGAGCTAGAAGTACAGCCCTGATTTCCAGCACATTGATCGAGAGGGCTGATTCGGACGGAGTCCAAGTGCCCTGTGCTCGGTGGTGGAGAAATACTGCTCCCCAGCCGGAGAGACTGGCGTCCGTGGTGAGGATCACCCAGGACGGAGTCAGGAAGGAGCGTCCCTGAGACAGAGAGAGGGGCCGAAGCCACCACTGAAGAGAGCTCCTGGTCTGTGGCGACAGAGCCACTAGCCTGTGCAAGGAAGAGGTCCGCTTGTCCCAAAAGCGGAGAATGTCCAGCTGCAGAGGACGCAGATGGAACTGGGCAAAGGGAACCACTTCCATTGACTCCACCATCTGACTCAGCACCTGCATGAGGTGCCTGATGGAATGGCGGCGGGGCTTCAACAGAGAACGCACCGCCAGATGAAGGGACTGCTGTTTGACTAAGGGCAGCTGCACAAGTGCCGGCAGAGTCTCGAATTGCATCCCTAGGTACGTAAGTTTCTGGGTCGGGGTCAGAGTGGACTTGGGCAGATTGACAAGCCACCCGAATTGAACAAGCGTGGCGAGAGTGAGTGAGAAACTCCGCTGACAGTCTGCACTGGATGAGGCCTTGACTAGAAGGTCGTCCAGGTAGGGGATTACTGCCAACCCCTGGAGATGCAGAACCGCAACCACTGCTGCCATGACCTTGGTGAACACACAAGGGGCCGTGGCTAACCCGAAGGGGAGAGCCACGAATTGGAAATGTTCCTCTCCGATTGCAAAGCGTAGCCAACGCTGGTGTGAAAACGCAATTGGCACATGCAGATAAGCATCTCTGATGTCGATGGATGCTAGAAAATCTCCTTGGGTCATTGAGGCAATGACCGATCGCAGAGATTCCATGCGAAAGTGCCGCACCTGAACATGCTTGTTGAGAAGCTTGAGATCCAGGATGGGCCGGAAGGAACCGTCCTTCTTGGGGACTAGGAAGAGGTTTGAGTAGAAACCTCTGAACCGTTCCCGGGCGGGAACCGGAACAATTACTCCGTTGGCCTGCAAGGATGCCACGGCCTGTGAGAAGGCGGCGGCTTTGGAGCAGGGGGGAGTGGACATAAAAAAATCTGTTTGGCGGGCTGGAAAATTCTATCCTGTAGCCGCGGGAGATGATATCCCGCACCCACTGATCGGAGACGTGTTGAAACCACACGTCGCCAAAGTGGGAGAGCCTGCCACCGACCAAGGACGTTGCTGGCGCAGCCAGATAGTCAAGAGGAGGCTGCCTTAGTGGCAGCGGCTCCTCCGTTCTTCTGAGGACGCGGCTTCGCGCGCCAGCTGGGTTTTCGATCCTTGGTTGAGTTAGTGGATGAGGCCGAGGGCTTAGAGGATGACCAGTTAGAGGAACGAAAGGAACGAAACCTCGACTGGTTCCTGCCCTGGACAGGTTTCCTGGTTTTAGTTTGTGGCAAGGAAGTACTCTTCCCGCCAGTGGCTTCCTTAATTATCTCATCCAGTTGTTCACCGAACAGCCGGGACCCAGCAAAGGGGAGCCCGGCAAGATACTTCTTGGAAGAAGCGTCTGCTTTCCACTCTCGAAGCCACAAGATCCTGCGGATCGCGAGGGATTTAGCGGAAGCCACCGCCGTGCGGTGAGAAGCCTCCAGAATGGCAGACATGGCATAGGATGAAAAAGCCGAAGCCTGAGAAGTTAAGGCAACCATCTCGGGAATAGAGTCCCTGGCGAGGGAATGTATCTCCGCCAGAGAAGCAGAGACTGCCTTAAGAGCCCACACTGCTGCAAAGGACGGGGAGAATGAGGCTCCTGCCGCCTCATATATAGATTTGGCCAGAAGGTCAACCTGGCGGTCAGTGGGATCTTTAAGAGAGGTGCCATCGGCCACAGATACGACTGTCCGGGCTGAGATTCTAGACACCGGAGGGTCTACCTTTGGCGAGTGAGCCCACTCCTTGACCACTTCTGGTGGAAAGGGAAAACGTTCATCAGAACTACGCTTTGGGAAGAGTTTGTCAGGACAGGCCCTGGGCTTGGTAACAGTGGCCTGAAAACTGGAGTTATTAAACAACATACTCCTTGCTCTCTTAGGTGAGGTAAACTGGTGTTTTTCTACCAGAGAGGCTTGTTCCTCTGACACTGGTGGGTTGAGGTTCAGTACGGAGTTAATGGATGCAATCAAGTCACTAACATCCGCATCACCCTCAGATAAATCAATGGGGTACATAGAGGTAGCGTCTGAGCCCACAGTAAAAGTATCCTCCTCGCCCTGCAATTCAGCTTGTGAATCAGAGCCGTGGGACGAGGAAGGAGAAGAGTCCCTGCGTCTCAGTTTAGGAGGACGGGGTCCTAAATCATGCTCTGTTAGCTCTCCAGAGCGAGTCGGAGCAGCAGAGGCGCCCTGAGAAGGGGGCTGATGCATGGTCATTAGAGTCCGGGACAGCTGTCCCATGGAGTCGGCAAAAGACTGGGAGATAGCTCTGGAAAAAGATGCTACCCAAGCCGGGGGTTCAGCCACCGGGGCCGGAGCAGCCGGAGAGACCCCTGAGGAGGCTCCAGGCTGAGGCACCACCATGTTAGAGCAAGCATCACAATGTGGATATGTGCTCGGTTCAGGCAGAATGAGCTTACATGTAGTGCATATAGAGTACAGCTTTGCAGACTTGCTCCTAGTGAGAGACATGCTGCTGAGGTGGAGGCTCTGCAGTAAAGAATACACTCCTTTAGAATGACCCCCTGAGAGTGTATAATAAAGTCCACAACCAGAGGTTGTGGTTTACCAGACCGGTTTTTGTGTGCCCTCCGGATTCCACAGCTCGGACCCCCAGTGATGCAGAAGTTGCAGCAGCCAGCGCCGATCAGTGAGTGAACGCTGATAAAATGGCGCCGGAGTGAGGAGGGGGGGTGGGGTTGAGCCCAAGAGCGGGAACCGGAGGGCCAAGGAGAGATACAGGGGAGGGAAACATCTCCTCAGAGAGGAGTGTCCTCCCCTCTGCTGAACGGCCGGTGGGCGGCGCCGCACTGTTCCCCTGCCTGACTGACATGCAGGGGAACTGAAAACGAAACTAGGCCGCAACTGAAGCAGGGGCCTTGATTTTTACATGCGGCCGACGAGCAGGCACCTTCGGCGCGGTTCTCAGGAAAAACCTAGAGAACCGGCCGGAAATCACAGCAAAGTTAACAAACACACTCTCCCCTCAATAAATGTACAAGGGACCCCTGAATAACGTCTCAATACTTAGCTTATGAGACGCAGGGCCAAGTCCCTGGGGGGGGTGAGCGCTCCGTCCGGCAGGATCCTGACAGGGCTGCGGATGGAGACCGGTCTCCTGCACAGCAGAGAGAACAGTGATGGCTCCCACTTCAAGCCAGAGCCTCAGGGGATGGTGAAGGAGTGCGGCATGTGAAGGCTCCAGCCTTGTAAAGTCAACCTTAACAGCACCGCCGACACAGTGGGGTGAGAAGGGACATGCCGGGAGTCCAGACTGGACCCGCTTTTCTTCCAAATCTTTGAAATCAAAAATCTTAAAAATCAAAAATCAGAGGATGCATGTGTGTGTGTGACCTCCTGAACACAAAGCATTGAACTGGTTAGGTTTGTCATCCAGGGAATGTATATGCTCGGAGGGAGGAGCTACACTTTTAGTGTAGTCTTTTGTGTGTCCTCCGGAGGCAGAAGCTATACACCCATGGTCTGGGTCTCCCATAAGGAACGATGAAGAAATAAGCACTGAGCCCCAGATCCTGAAAAATGAGAATGCTATGGGTTTTGGAAAATGGAGCAAAAAGTTCGCCACTTTTTTGGGACAAATTTCAGAATTTTTAACTCCTTACATAAAAGTAAACCTATACATGTTTGGTGTCTACGAAGTCGTACCTGATGCATCACACTGACATCAGTTTTACCATACAGAAAACCCTGCATAAAATATCACAAACTGTGTAATAGCACTTTTGTGCAATTTTTCTGCTGTTTTCCAGTACACTATATGGTAAAACTAATGGCTTCATTTAAAAGTACAACTCAACCCACAAAAAAATAAGCCCTAATGGGGCAAGATTCAAGGCAAGAGGCTGAGCAAAACAAAAAAAAAAAAAAAAAAAAAATCGCCCAAGGGTGAAGGGGATAAAGCAGGAAAAACCACCATTATTGTGAATGCTGTGAGAAATGTTCTGCAGAGCTTCAGTAAAAGCTCCTTTTCCGGTCTCTGGCTGATTTTCTGCTGCACCATCCCTACTTCAACTTCCCCAGGTAGCAGCCCTATTTTGGGTGGCAAGAGGACCACCCTCCAGCACTATGCATCACCATTATTTAACTCCTAGGGACCCTCAGCAGTGCCAGGCCATATCACAGTCGAACATCCCAACTGGTGTCACAAATTTGTTTATCTAATTACTTTCCCTTCCCCTTTGTTAAATATTATTTTCAAACCCCTATTACAAAAGCCTGTCGCTCGTGCCCGGTATGGCCAAATCGCCACTTGGACCCACCACTGTGACATCAGGTCTACTGGGGGCAGGACAGAAGCACATTAGATGGTGCTGTCAAACTCTGACAGCGCTATCAAAGGGGTTAACAGGTTACCCGCACGCAACCTCAGATCCTCACAAGATCTCCTTCTCTACTCCTCTCTTATCTCCTCTTCCCACAATCGCGTACAAGATTTCTCCCGTGCCTCCCCCATACTCTGGAACGCTCTACCTCAGCATATCAGACTCTCCCCTACCGTGGAAAGCTTCAAGAGGAACCTCAAGAGATGGCTCTTCCAACAAGCCTACAACCTACAATAACCCTCAGTCCAGTAGACCACTGTGCAACCAGCTCTGTCTTCACCTATTGTACCATCACCCATTCCCTGTAGACTGAGCCCTCGCGGGCAGGGTCCTCTCTCCTCTTATACCAGTCTGTTTTGTACTGTTAATGATTGTTGTATGTATACCCTCTTTCACTGTAAAGCGCCATGGAATAAATGGCATAATAATAATAAATAATAATAATAAATTGGAGATCCACCCGCATCTGTTAGCTGCACGTCTGCTGATCAGATGACATATGCAGGGAATAATGCAGGCTCGCTCTGAGAGCCCGCATTAAAGTGCCATACATGTTCTTGGTTGTGAAAGGGTTAAAACATCAATATTAAAAATCAAAGGAATAGTTTTAGAAAAACATTCAAATTAATGTAGAAATAACTACAATTCTCCGCTTTCAGATCTAGAAACCCCACAGATGCACACTGAAAAAAAACTCTATACACCAGACCTTACATAATGCATAACTAGTATTGCAAACTTACACTCTTTCCAACATCATCCTTGGAGCTAACCAAGTCTTCCATTTCAGTGCGCAGCTGCTTGTTTTGCCTTTCTAACTCTGCCTTTAATTCCAGGGCCTCTTCCAAGGAGCGTGCCAAGGAGAGTGCTTTGGTCTCTTTTTCACGAGCCTCTGCTTCAGCACGGTCACGTTCTTCGGCATATTTAGCAGAAATTGTTTTCTCCTCGCCAAGCATCTTTAGACGAATCAGAAATAAACAAAGTTAAGTGCACTGTAATGGTGGTACAGGCATCACTTCTAATTGTACTGAAATGCTACTGGTGGTTACCCTGTAACAGCCATTTGTACTATGGAAACATTTTGATTAGATTCATGTGTACAGAGGAGGTGGGGGATGCTCTGAATAGGAAGATATATAAATACTAACAAATCAATGCTTTTTGGTTTTGATACCTGCTTACATTTATAGTAAGATTAGGTGACCCAAACACAAGCTTAGCACAAGTGAAAATCTCCAGTGTAGAACAATTCAGAGATGCAAATCAACTGAAATCTAGTCCATTTCCAATCGCTTTTATTACCTGATCAAACTTTTTCTGCTTCTTTTCCAAGTTGGACACAATCTGACGTTGGTGATCAAGATCCACACTAATATCTTCCAGCTCCTGCTGAAGTCTAGTTTTTGTCTTCTCAAGTTTGTCATAAGCCGCTGCTTTCTCTTCAAATCGTTGATTTGAAGCTTCTAATTCTTTCTGCATTTTTTTTTTCTGTTCTTCAGTGCAGTCCAAGGACCCAATACTCTCCTCCATTTTCTTTTTCATATCTACCATCTAACAAAAAAACAATTAGGACCTTTTACAATTGAATTTACACAATAGCAAATTGCAGACAAATTGAAGCAAACATGTTTTGCACTACTTAAAAGAAGAACTATGTCAAGATTTCAAAAGCATGCTCTATATTGTGAGCTGGCATACATATCTACCGGTCATTCCACAGGTGGACAAGTCATGTGCAAGAATTACTTTGTTATATCTCCAGAGCTTCCTCTGAGATATACTGGCTACATAGATTTTCAGTGATTAGAAGAAAAAAGAAAAAAAAAAATAAATCAACTGCACTGCCCCATATATTTCACAGATGACACTCACACGGAAGATATGGTTGTGTGACCCTGGCCTTACCAATGTTTACTCATTCTTCATGAGAACTTGAAGCTACATTTGTGGCAGCATTACTGGACCTATTGGACGTGATTAAAAACTCTCATTCTAGTGTAAACTGGTTTGAAAAATCACCAAGTAGTTGCACAACAATCTAGTAACTTAGCTCTGAAAGTGGGTGGAGCCTTGATGGTACAAAGGCAAGACAACCCAGCTCAAATTAAAGACAAGTGGTGGTGTACGGCTCACCGCAGATCTAAGGCTATGTGCACACGTTGCTTTTTTTTCAGCGCGGAAAATAAACGCACCCTCTGGCAGAGGGGAGAATTGTAAACAATGCTTTTTGAGAAAAACGCATCGAAAACGCATTTTTTTTCATGCGTTTTTCATGCGTTTTTTAGGTGCGTTTTTTTAAGACTTGTCAGTGTTAATAAAGTTGGTTGAACACAGACCTTTGGAAAAAAACCTGTGATGTCATTTCCTTCTCCACATTCTGTTTGGATAAATGGGAGGGCTTGGAATGGAAGGAGCACCATTTGAATTTTGGAAAAGTTGAAATAAACTTCGCGCACCATGTCACATTAGCAGGGCCCCTTGGGTACCTATACGTCAGAAAACCCCCACAAGTGACCCCATTTTGGAATCTGCACCCCTCAAGGATTTTATTCAGGAGTATATTAAGCATTTTGAATCCACAGCTACTTCACCCAAAATGTTGCTGTAGCAACAATATTCTCACTTTTAGGCCCGTTTCACACGTCCGTGAAAATCACTGACGTTTTTCACTGGCGTGTAAAACATGCACATGTCCCTCCGTGTGCCGTGAATCACGGCACACGTGGGTTGTCTAAGTGCAATCCGGGCTCCGTTCTCCGTGGCCCGTGATTGCACTCAGTAATCATCTCATCTGCGCCCGCTCCCGCTCTCCATGGTGCTGATCGCTCCCGCGGTGCAGCATCCGGCTGGTGCTAACCCCCGCAGCAGCTGCTTCCGGGTCGGCTGTGTCGCGCATCATGAATATGCGCGACAATAATGAGCCGGCTCAGAAGCAGCAAGCTGCACGGGCTGCAGAGGACATCGCTGGACGCTGGGTGAGTTAAAATGATTTTTATTTTAAAAGCACGTTTTTTTTCTGGCACGTGTTTCACGGACCACACCACTGCGTGGTCCGTGGAACATCAGTGATGTCAGAAAAAAATGGACATGTCTCCGTGCGGCAATCACGCACACGCGGGTACGCCGCACGGAGACACGTGCAGTGAAAAATCACTGACGTGTGAGCAGACCCATTCATTATAATGGCTCTGCGTATGTCAGTGATTCTGGTACGTTTAAAAAAAAAGCACAAACGTACCAGAATCACTGACGTGTGAAAGAGGCCTAAGGCTATGTGGCCATGATCCAGCGACACGGCGTCTAGTACACAGTGTCAGCCTTCCTGCAGCTGCCCATGCCCACGATTTGGGTTCAGGCTGCTGTGGACTTTAGCTCTATTCCTACCTGCAGAGAACATTCTCGTCTCCGCAGCATAAATTGACATGCTGAGGCTCGGGAAGCCACGCCACCGGTCAGTTTATGCTGCGGAGAAAAGCACAGTGGGCATGGGATCTCCAAAAATCCTTCCACTGTGCTTCTACTGCACAACGCAGCGTTATGGACGCAGGGAAAACACTCAGCGCCCATAACGCTGCAAACCCTGATTGTGGACAGCCTAAAAAGCGTCAATGGATGAATGGATGTCAAATATATATATAACGTCCCACCCCCGCCTGCATATTCTAAGCTGGCACCTTTAGTACCTTTCATGTGGCACTAAAGGGTGCCTAGCTTAGTATTTATAAAAAAAAAAAAACAATGAAAAAAATGGCGTGGGTCCCCCCTATTTTTGATAGCCAGTCAGGGTAAAGCAGACAGCTGTAGCCTGCAAACCACAGCGCTGGCAGCTTCATCTTGGCTGGTGATCAATTTGGAGGGCTCCCCAGGCTTTTTTTTTTATTTATAAATAAAGAATTAAAAAAAAAAATAACGTGGGGTCCCCCCAAATTAGATCACCAGCCAAGGTGAAGCTGACAGCTGGGGTCTGGTATTCTCAGGGTGGGAAGAGCCATGGTTATTGGACTCTTCCCAGCCTAAAAATAGCAGGCCGCAGCCGCCCCAGAAGTGGCGCATCCATTAGATGTGCCAATCCTGGCGCTTCGCCCCAACTCATCCAGCGCCCTGGTGCGTTGGCAAACGGGGTAATAAATGGGGTTGATACCAGATGTGTAATGTCACCTGGCATCAAGCCCAGCAATTAGTGATGTCACGGCGTCTATCAGATACCAGACATAACTAATTGACAGTAAACAAAAGCAAAAAAAAGACAAAAATTTTTATTAGAAAAAAAAACACTCCCCAAATCATTCCCTTGTTCTCCAATTTAATCAAAAAATTTGAAAAAAAAATGGGTCCGCAGAAATCCATTTGGACGTCCCACGTCGCCTCTGGACCTTCTAGAATATGGGGGCACGTTCAGGGAACGTATCCCCCATTTTCTAGGAGGGCAGACCCTCCATTTGAGGAGAGTGGGTGCCAAAAATCTGCACCCACTCTCCACGGGTCACAGCTGCAGAGTGCCGAGCAGCCAGCACAGCTCTCTGAACACAGTGCTGGCTGTCAGCTGCTCGGCACATGTGACCGGCGAGCGTGCACTGTGAAGGAGGAGGGGGCCGCGGGGGATCAGCGCTGCGACCGGACAGGTAAGGGGGAATACCGGGGGAAATAGGGGGTGACCAGGCAGGGCCTGGGGGGCATTTTTCTGTCGCATGTCTCAAGCACATGCGACAGAAATCATAGGAGCAGGGCAGCCGGTGCGCTACTGTGCGTGCGGCCATGTTGGATTTTCGGGAGGGGGGTCGGGGCGGGCACTTTGGCGACACCGGGGGCTTTCCAGGACTTTGCCAGGAAGTGAGGTCAACAGGAAACCTCTCGACCTCACTTCCAGGTAAATGCCTGCATTCTGGCATGCCAACAAAAGCCCGCGGACCGTAACAAAAAAGCAGCGAACTGCGGTGTAGCTGCGTTCTGACCCCACATCATTGATTTAATGGGGGAGAGAACGCAGCCACACCGCACAAAAGAAGTGAGATGCTGCTTTTCTTTCCGCACCGATTTTTGGCATCCAAAACGCTGCGTTTAGAAACGCAGCGTGTGCACTGATTTTTCGGCTCTCTCATACACTTTGCTGGGAAAGCTGAACGCATGCAATTTGCCACTGAAACGCTGCGGTTCTAAACGCAGCGTTTCCGCGGTAAAAAACGCAACGTGTGCACACAGCCTTACTGCAGTCCCCAACTAAAGCAACATTGTGGCAAAGCGCACACATTTGATCGTAGCACAAGATGCCAGATTCCAACAATTTATCAGTCACTGGACTGCTTGATTTATTTTTCATAGAATACCTATTTTATATGATGCTGCAGCGCTAGGAGTTAAACTGTATAATATATACCCCGTGTACACCCCTGACTGACAGCTTCCCTTATACACTGTGCATTGTGACAAGCTGCTACTCAGTGGTGGGTCAGGTCTACACAGGTTAGACTGACTGTTCTGCACATGAGACTGTAAGGGTAAGTTCACACAGTGCGTTTTTCGCGGCGTTTTTGCGCGTTTTTGCCCAGAAAACTGCATGACTTTGCTTCCCCCAGCAAAGTCTATGAGTTTTCATTTTTGCTGTCTGCACACAGCGGTTTTTTTCAGCTGCATTTTTGTGGTGACCACAAAAACGCAGCATGCCAATTATTCCCGCGTTTTTCATCCATTGAGTGCAATGGGATGTTGAAAGACGCAATGAGAAACGCAAATTGTTATTATAGCTGCGTTTTGGTGTGTTTTTGTGCGTTTAAGAGCAAAAACGCAGCTATAAACGCAAGAGGTGGGTAGTAAAGTGACCTGTACAGGAAGAGGATTCCTTCTGTCAGTAAATACAGAAGCATGAATCCTCCCGGTACCGTCACCGCCGCGTCCACCTCCAGTCCTGTGCATGTATGCTGCCGTGCGGCGCCATGTCTGGGCGGGAGGTGGAGGCAGCTGCGAAATCAAAAGTGAACCGTAGAAAAAAAAAAATGTCATACTCACCTGTCTGCAGACTCCCGGTACCATGCCCGCTCCCAGCTCCTCTCACGGTATCGCCGCTCCAGCTGTGTGCAGACGGCCGGGAAACCTCCGATAGTTGATAGTTGCAGGACCTGGCGATGGATCACCTGATGCGGTTTAACCTGTCAGCGGATGCAGTCAGGAGACTTCATCCCTGATTACCGGCAGCTCCTGCAGCGATCAGACGGGATCAGACTCGCTCCAAGAGCTGCCAGTAATCAGCACATAAGTTTTTTTTTTTTTTTTTTGCACCTATGCATCAGCTGATTGTATAAACTGCTGTTATACAATCAGCCGATGTGTGATGTGATTCAGGCACTTGAAGCTAACACATCTGATCGCTTTGCCTTCCAGCAAACCAATCAGATGATATTGGATCCGGATTGGATGGCGCGGGACCCTTGACCCAGGATTACTGCAGAGGGGGGTTCTTTATTTCAATAAAGATGGAGTCACTAATTGTGTTGTGTTTTATTTCTAATAAAAATATTTTTCTGTGTGTTGTGTTTTTTATTTTATCTTTACTAGAAATTCATGGTGGCCATGTCTAATATTGGCGTGACACCATGAATTTCGGGCTTAGGGCCAGCTGATAATATAAAGCTAGCCCTATCCCCATTATTACCCAGCGAGCCACCGTCACCAGGGCAGCTGGAAGAGTTGGATACAGCACCAGAAGATGGCACTTCTATGAAAGCGCCATTTTCTGGGGTGGCTGCGAACTGCAATTCGCAGCAGGGGTGCCTAGAAAGCTTGGGCACCCTGCACTGTGGATTCCAATCCCCAGCTGCCTAGTTGTACCTGGCTGGACACAAAAATTAGGCGAAGTTCACGTCTTTTTTTTTTTTTTTTACTTATTTCCTGAAATAAAAAAAAAAAAAAAGGGCTTCCTTATATTTTTGTTTCCTAGCCGGGTACAAATAGGCAGCTGGGGGTTGGGGGCAGCCCGTACCTGCCTGCTGTACCCGGCTAGCATACAAAAATATGGCGAAGCCACGTCATTTTTTTGTTGGGGGGGGGGGGGGGGGGCGCAAAGAAATCCTGCATACAGTCCTGGAAGGGGGATGCTGAGCCTTGTAGTTCGACAGCTGCTGTCTGCTCTCCTGCATACACCATTGGATGGAGTATGCTGAGCCTTGTAGGTCTGCTCCCCCTGACTCTCCCTCCAGCATACAGCCCTGGATAGAGCATGCTGAGCCTTGTAGTTCTGCAGTTGTCTGCTCTCCTGCATACACTAGTGGAGAATGAAGAACATATGGAAGAAGTTAATGACAGACTTTTTTTTTCAAAACAATCTTTAATGGCAATGTTCACTGATAAAAAAAACGCAGAAAAACCCAGTGAGAAAAACGCACCAAAACGCAGCCAAAAACGCACCAAAACGCGCTAAACACACAAAAATGCAGCATCAAAAAAACGCAGTGTGTGAACCTAGCCTTAATGCCCTGCTGATAAAATGCTGATTGCATTGAAACTACAACACTGCCTGATAAGATACATTGCTGGAATCAGTTTTTTCACCTACATTATGATATTCTCATATTAAATTGCAAAAACTTTGACATTCCCTTTAAGAGATGTGTAATTACTGAATCCTATGCCTCGCACTCCCTCACCCCCTTATCAAGACAGACATGAAAGATTCCAGTCTTCTGAATCAGGGCCATTGTGTTTTACTTATCACCTCGATTAAAATGGACACAGCAGGCACATTCAAGTTAGGGTACCGTCACACTTTAGCGACGCAGCAGCGATCTCACCAGCGATCTGACCTGGTCAGGATCGCTGCTGCGTCGCTACATGGTCGCTGGTGAGCTGTCAAACAGGCAGATCTCACCAGCAACCAGTGACCAGCCCCCAGCCAGCAGCAACGTGCAAGCGACGCTGCGCTTGCACGGAGCCGGCGTCTTGAAGCTGCGGACACTGGTAACTAAGGTAAACATCGGGTATGGTTACCCGATGTTTACCTTAGTTACCAGCGCACACCGCTTAGCGTGTGCAGGGAGCAGGAGCCGGCACTGGCAGCGTGAGAGTGGCGGAGGCTGGTAACGAAGATAAATATCGGGTAACCACCTTGGTTACCCGATGTTTACCTTGGTTACAGCTTACTGCAGGCTGTCAGACCCCGGCTCCTGCTCCCTGCAAATTCAGGATTGTTGCTCTCTCGCTGTCACACACAGCGATGTGTGCTTATCAGCGGGAGAGCAACAATAAAAAAAGACGAACCGGGGCTGTGTGTAACGAGCAGCGATCTCACAGCAGGGGCCAGATCGCTGCTCAATGTCACACACAGCGAGATCGCTAATGAGGTCACTGCTGCGTCACAAAAAACGTGACTCAGCAGCGATCTCAGTAGCGATCTCGCTGTGTGTGAAGTACCCCTTAGGGTGGTGTCACACACAGTGACGACGACAAAGTCGTCGCTGCTACGTCACCATTTTCTGTGACGTTGCAGCGACGTCCCGTCGGTGTGTGTGACATCCAGCAACGACCTGGCCCCTGCTGTGAGGTCGCTGGTCGTTGCTGAATGTCCAGCTTCATTTTTTGGTCGTCGCTCTCCCGCACACATCGCTGTGTGTGACAGCGAGAGAGCGACGAAATGAAGCGAGCAGGGAGCAGGAGCCGGCGTCTGGCAGCTGCGCTAAGCTGTTACCAGGGTAAACATCGGGTAACCAAGGGAAGACCTTTCCCTGGTTACCCGATATTTACCTTAGTTACCAGCGTCCGCCGCTCTCGCTGCCAGTTGCGGCTCCCTGCACATGTAGCTGCAGTACACATCGGGGTAATTAACCCGATGTGTACTGTAGCTAGGAGTGCAGGGAGCCAGCCCTAAGCAGTGTGCGCGGCTCCCTGCTCTCTGCACATGTAGCACAGCGACGGGTGTTATGATTGCTGCTGCTTCTGCTGTGTTTGACAGCTAAGCAGCGATCATAACAGCGACTTACAAGGTCGCTGTTGCGTCACAGAAAATGGTGTCGCTATGTGTGAACCCAGCTTTAGGCTAGGTTCACACTTGCGTTAAATTTTATCAGTGACAATCCGCTGCTCTGGTAAACAATAGAATCCGTTTGGCGGATTCCATTGTTCCCATAGACTTGTATGAGCGGCGGATTGTGACTGATGACTGCGTTGCATCCTCCACCCAACTGATCAGTCGTGGAACGACTGACCGCGGGTCGGAAGGAATGCAGCACGTAACCTTTATTGAGCAGCGCAATCTGTAGGATTTCGCTGCGCATGCTCTCTGGCTCCCTGCACACGTAACCAGGATACACATCGGGTTACCAAGCAACGCGCTTTGCCTAGTTACCCGATATTTACCCTGGTTACATGTGCAAGGAGCCAGCGCTAAATATCGGGTAACAAAAGCAAAGTGCTTTGCTTAGTTTTTACCCGATATTTACCCTGGCTACATGTGCAGGGAGCACGACACTTCTCGGCTCCGCCCCCTCCCGTACTCCGCATGTATACACACACACACGTCCCCAGCCATGCAGACCGCGGCACTGACGTCCAACAGCGCCACGGCCCCACTCAGCTCCACCCACCTCACACTCCGCCCCCCGCACACAACGGAGTCCGACAAGGAATTCTGTTCTTTGTCATCCGTTGTACAACGCATCAGTCACATGCGTCAAGCAACGCATGTGACTGATGCAAAACAACGGAAATGTGAACCTAGCCTTAAGGGAATAGTTATCTGCTTACTTCACCTTGCTATTCTATGTTCCCTGCTGATCATCTTTCATAAAGTGGCAGATTATAAAACAAAATGTAGACAAAGTTAGCTAACTAATAGATGCTGTCAGCTGTGACAGATTAGACAATAAAAATTCAAAGACTAACTGCATGAGCCACAATTGGCAAATTTTAGATTTTTTAAGTTTGTTCTCTATGAAAGTGGGAGTTTCTAAATCTCCCAATATAACTTCAGTTAGGCCAAATTCACAGCAGTGGTGGTAAAGCAAGTTTATACAGTAGACTTGCTCAGATTTTTCAGTAATTGTATACTTAAAGTACACCTTTAATTTTTGTTAATGGAAGGCGGTCAAGAGCAATCATATCCTTTAGTTGAACTGACAATATTCCAACTCTCCCAGTCCCATGTACTCACTGCCTCAGGGCAACCCCCCCTGACTGCGCTTCAAGCCACACATCCAAGCCTTTTCCCCCTCCTGCTGACTCCAACTCAAATATTTCCTGGGTCTATACATTCCTTAAAGATTCTGCAAGGAAAAAAAATTAAAATAAAAAACCCCCCAAAACTGCATGCCCTCATCTCCCGCCTTGACTACTGCATCCTCCCGCTTTGTGGCCTCCCTTTTAACACTCATATACACCCCTCTAATCTATCCTAAACTTTGCTGCCTGACTAATTCACCTCTCTCCCAGCTATTCCACGACCTCTCCTCTGTCCTGTCAATCCCTTCACTGGCTTCACATTGCCCAAAGACTGCAGTTCAAAACCCTAACCAAAACATACAAAGCCACCCACAACCTGTCTCCTCCTTATATCTGATCTAGTCTCTGGGTACCTACCTGCAAAATTAACGCCGATACTCACAACATCTCCTGCTCACCTCTCATCTCCTCTTCCATCAAGGACATCTCCAGTCCCCCATACACTAGAACGATCAACCTGAACATAGACTCTTGCCTAACGTGGATATCTTCAAAAAGGAACCTCAAGATCTACCTCTTCCAAGAATCTGCAGTAACCCTCGTTCCACTACACCACTGTATGACCAGCCCTACCCTCACTTACTGGTTCCTCACAAATCCCCTGTAGACTGTACCCTTGCAGGCAGGGACCTCTCCTCCTGTACCCTTCAGTCTTATTGTTCATGAATATTGTACTTGTTTTTATGTATACCCTTTTCACACGTAAAGCACCGTGGAATAAATGTCATCACACCATAGACAATAAATGTAATATCTGAGGAACGACGCAGTGTTTCACTTGACCACTGACCTGAGCCTGCAGTGTTGAAATCTGCTTTAACAAATTTCTCTTTGCTTCCTCCTCTTCCTCTAGTTGCTCAATGAAGCCATTTTTCTCATCTTCCATTTGTTTCAGTTTTGTACTAAGACCAAGCTTCTGACGAGTTTCTTCTTGCAAAAGTTCCTAAAGAAACAAGTGTGATAAGAAATACAGGACAAGACTCATGGTTTCATAGGTAAAAGCAGCAAAGTGGCTTGTTGAAAGGTTTTATCTGTTGCAAGAAAAATTTTCATAAAACCACTATGCAATAAAGCTAAAATTATATAATGAACATCCTTATGTGAAACAAGCAATAATGTGAAGAACCACTTTAATGTACATGATATACTATACTACTACAAGTTCCATTACACTTTACATGCTTTATATGTAATGTGAATTACAAAGAAAAAAAAACAAAAAAAAGGTTGCATGCCTGAGTGTCTTGAAGTTGAGATTCCATTGTCGAGAAGTCTTTGGAAAATTTGATAGACTTGCTGTCTGCTTGAGAAAGAAGCCCAGTGACATTATCCAATTCCACCTGAAAGTTATAAGCATAATCTTAAAATGGGTATATATCACAGAAAAGTCATAATATGTATCACCATGTTTTTAGTTGGTAAAGAATATGTCCATATACTGCAAATCATCTTTTATTTTAATATGTTTAGTTTTTAAGACTTTCTATATGGCTTTTCATAAGTCAATTTCTTGTCTCAGATTTCCTCTCATTTGTTATTGTATGTTTCGTATTTTCTGCAATTCAGCTTACCTGCAGTCTGTTTGCCTTCTCAGACTGCTCTGCCCGTACTCTGTCCCCTTCTGTGACTTTTACTTGCAGTTCTTGAAGTTGAGTCTCTACTTTTTTCCTCTTGTGTTCTGAGTCACCTTTACCTTGTAGAAGTGCCTTTACCTCATTAGCCAACTCATTACGCTCACTGTCCAGAGCCTGCTTTGCCTTTTCTAAGTTTGCTTTCACCTAAGAAAACCGCATTAAATATGAACAGAATTAGAATTGAATGCAACTTAAAAAAAAAACAACAAAAAAATTGGTTTGTGCACTTTGTTTTCACCCGTTTGGTTTGCTCTAGCTGCTCGGACAGTTCCTCTACAGCTTGGGAATGTTTCTGTCTAAGCTCCTGGATTTGTGCTTCATGTACTCTGGCTTCTTCATCTAAGCTTTTCTTTAACTGGGTCACCTCTTGCTCCCGTTTTGAACTAAGAAATATGATGTATTATAAACATTTATGAAGACCATGCATAATTGAACATTTTGATGAGTTTTTGCAGTTATACCGGAGTTCTTGTTGGGCTGCTGTAGAGTCAAGAGTATCTTCAAGTTCTGTCTTAAGAGCCTCAAGCTCTTCTCCTAAATCCCGCTTTTGTTTCTCAGCCTTGCTGCGAGCAGCTCTCTCAGATTCCAGGTCTTCCTGTAGTTCAGTTATCTGTGATTCAAGCTCCCGAATCTTCTTAAGAGCCATATTCTTCTGTGCGGACTCTTCCTCTACTCTATATAAGTTTTAAGCAACATAACTTAGCACATTTAAAATAACTTTATATTGGTTTCAAATATAGCCTTTACAAAAACAAACGTTGGTTCATGCTCTTGTCAAACACAAAGATTGGCTGACCTCAAAATACCTTTCATGCAATAGCACCTCTGGCCATATGGCTTTGATTGGCCAGGATTGAAGATTACTGTATTTTCCCACGTATAAGACGACTGCATGTATAATACGATTCCCAACTTTTGCAGTTAAAATATAGAGTTTGGGATATATCGTAAGCCGACTCGAGTAATGTGCTCATTGTTTAGTAATGTCCCATGCTGTAATGAGCCCATTGTTTAATAATGTCCTCCTTCTGGTTCTTTACTACAGTTGAATACTTTACAGCGCCACAAAGCATTCAACTGCAGTAAAGCCATGACATCCTGCAGCGGCCGCTCCGTGCACTGGACGCTATCACAGAGGTGTCTGTGTGCCTGCGGACTGCAAGAAACAGCTGGAGGCACTGTGGTAACGGAGGACAGGGGAGAAAATCTTTTATTGTGTGTAAACAACGGCCCCGTCCACTGCCGTATAAGACGACCCCTCGACTTATGAGAAGATTTTCAGGAGTTAAAAAGTCTTCTTATACGACGGAGAACACTGTAGTTAGAATGACCTTAAAAGGGAACCTGACAACAGGTTTTTTCCTTATGAGCTGCGGCAACCGCTAGCGAGCGGTTCTATACTGCATTCTAGAATACTGTATATAAGAGCCCAAGCCACTCTGTATTACATAAACACCTTTACTGCAGGCACACTTTGGTCTGACCTTAGCAGGGCAGATCAGAGTACTGTAACGCGCAGGCACAAGGAAAGGTCAAAGACCGCCTGTGTATGCGCACCACAATAGTTTGATCTGCCCTCAACCAGGCAGATTAGTGGGCATGCGCAGGAGCACAATGGAGCAGCTGTGTGGATGACGTAGGAGGCTTGGAAGGAGAACAGCGATCACACAAGAGAGGAGGCGCCAGACCGAGAACAGTGACGCCCATCAGACTGGACATAATATATTGTATATACACACACACACACACACACACACACACACACACACAACCCCCCCTTTCGAAAGGCAACTACACGAGAGGGGAGAATGCGCATCTCCAGCAACAGGTGAGAAAATTTCTCTTAACTCACCTTGCAGACCTCATGAGTGTACTTTCATTTCAAAAGGGGGGGGTTGGGCTGTCCCAGTCTAGACACCTAATGATGATCGCCATCTCGCATGAGATAAACGTCCTAAGAGATCCCACCTGGTCATTTTACCTTAAGCTGTCTGTATAACTTTAAATGTAATGAGTTTTGTTTTTTTTTGTCTGTCCTGTGGAAAAAGTAGAAGTTCCAAGTTTCGTTTTCCTTGAGTCAACGTTAGAGGAAAATGAGGAAGTTGTTATATACGCTGACTTCTGGTATGATCCAGGTTGTATGGATATATGTGTAAGCGAGTTCAGACACCTGCATGGTATAAATAGTGTCTGCATTTTAGGTCATTGTGTTTACCTGTTGAAATGTCTGTTTGAAGCAAGCAGAGCTGTTAGTAGAAAAACAGGAAGTTCTGTGCTCCGCTAGTGTTAGAGCAAAAATGAGGAAGTGTAAACGGTATACTTGCAGTTGTTTCTTTGCGTGAAGAAAAAAAAAAAAAAAAAAAAAAGGAAACTTGTACTTTGTAGTTAACTGTTCAGGTGGCAGAAGGTATACTGCCATATACACCTATGAGTGACGTGTCATCAATAATTGATGTTTGATAAGGCTTGAACCTGGTCTTCAGGGATAGAAGATTTGAAGGGGGGATTTTCTATGTACAGGTGCAGTGTTATGGAAGGAAGGTAGGGAAGCCCTGACTGTTACCTGGTACGGTTTTCCTGCTAAGCAGTGAGTTGAACGTTGTATGTGTACTCATTGGTCTTGTTTTAGTGGATGTCAATGTACAGTGGTACCTCGCATAACGAGTAACCCTCTTAACGAGAATTTCGCTTAACAAGCAAAGCTTTCTGTAAATTTGTAACCCGCTTTATGAGAAAGTTTTGCTGTACGAGCGAAATTCTCACCGCTCACACTTCCGGTTCAGTCCATCCACCGCGCTCTGACCCGCACTTTCAGTCCACACAAACACACACATGTACGCACAAACATACACGTACGCACAAACATACACGCACGGACACACATACAGTATTATGCTAACCTTACCTTCCGTTCCACCGCCGGTCTCATGGTTCTTGTAGTTCCAGGGTACATCGCGACGTCCTCGCGGCGAACTACAAGACCCAGGAGGCCTGCGATGGAACGGAAGGCAAGGTGGGCATATAATATGACATATGTTTACCTTTCGTTTCATCGCCGGCCTCCAGGGTGCTGTAATGCGCCGCTCCGCTCCAGTCCACGCTGTGTATCTGCATCCATAGCGACGAGTGAGGAACTTCCTGTCATCGCTAATGAAAGGCAGAGCGCTGGCCAATCAGAGGCAAGCGGCTCTGCCTTTGACGTCAGCGCTCTGGCCGGGAACTTCCTGCCTCGTCGTTATGGTAACGCGTTACACAGCCCGGCCCCGTACCAGATAACAGCAAGTCCCAGCAGACCGGCGATGGAACGGAAGGGAAGGTGAGCATATAATATGCGTGCGAGATTGTGCATGTGTGGAATGATAGAATAGGGGACCAGGATGGGACATTTTAGAAGTTGTGGAACGGATCGTCAGCATTGCAATGATTTCCTATGGGAAATCTTGCTCTGCTGAATGAGTACCGTATTTTTCGGACTATAAGACGCACCCTGGTTTTAGAGGAGGAAAATGGGAAAATAAAACTTTAAGCAAAAAATGTGGTCATGACACACTGTTATGGGGCGAGGATCTGCTGCTGACACTGTTATGGGGGTAATGTCCCCAAATTCTCTACTAAGGTACCCCATCCTGGTAATGATCCTCCTGCCTTGTATATGATCCTGCTATAAACCCCCATCCAGCCTGTTCACATACCCCCCCCCATCCAGCCTGTTCACATACCCCCCCATCCAGCCTGTTCACATACCCCCCCCCATCCAGCCTGTTCACATACCCCCCCCCATCCAGCCTGTTCACATACCCCCCCCATCATCCAGCCTGTTCACATACCCACCCCCATCCAGCCTGTTCACATACCCACCCCCATCCAGCCTGTTCACATACCCCCCCCCATCCAGCCTGTTCACATACCCCCCCCCATCCAGCCTGTTCACATACCCCCCCCCCATCCAGCCTGTTCACATACCCCCCCCCCATCCAGCCTGTTCACATACCCCCCCCCCATCCAGCCTGTTCACATACCCCCCCCCATCCAGCCTGTTCACATACCCCCCCCCATCCAGCCTGTTCACATACCCCCCCCCATCCAGCCTGTTCACATACCCCCCCCCCATCCAGCCTGTTCACATACCCCCCCCCCATCCAGCCTGTTCACATACCCCCCCCCCCATCCAGCCTGTTCACATACCCCCCCCCATCCAGCCTGTTCACATACCCCCCCCATCATCCAGCCTGTTCACATACCCACCCCCATCCAGCCTGTTCACATACCCACCCCCATCCAGCCTGTTCACATACCCACCCCCATCCAGCCTGTTCACATACCCCCCCCCCATCCAGCCTGTTCACATACCCCCCCCCATCCAGCCTGTTCACATACCCCCCCCCCATCCAGCCTGTTCACATACCCCCCCCCCCATCCAGCCTGTTCACATACCCCCCCATCCAGCCTGTTCACATACCCCCCCCCATCCCTCCTGCTCATATACGGTACTCCCATCCTGCTATATGCCCCCATCGTGCTCATATACCATCCTGGTATATGGCCTGTATCCTATAGCACAGAGAAAAAAAATAAACGTTTATACTCACCTTTTCCTCACTCCCTGCAGCACCGATCATATCTTCCTCTCTGGCACGCTGACCTGTGTGTGTGGAGCCGTTCCCCTGCTGCATCGCGATATCTTCCTGTCTGTGCCGATCAGCTGACCGGCTCAGCACAGATCAGGTGACCGGCACAGACAGGAAGACGCGATGCTGCAGTCGGCCGGCTCCACACACGGGGACGGGTGAGTGTACTGATTCACTGCACCCCGCGCTGGTAATGACGCGCGGGGGGCAGTGAATACAGCCGCACATGATCACTCCAGGCTGTAATTGCCAGGGGTGATCATGCGGCCGGCTCTTTACTATCCGCTCGTCCCCGCTCGTCCTCCCGCCCACCTGTCAGCGCCGGCTTCAGCGCTGAGAGATGGGCGGGAGGATGGGCGTGCATATGTAATGAGCGGGCACACGTGGTCACGAGCAGGCGCTGCTGCTGCCTGCTCGTGCCCCCGATGACCTGCAGCACCCTCATTCCCGGCCGCAGCCCTGTAGTCAGACCATAAGACGCACCCCCAACTTTCCCAACATTTGGGGGAAAAAAAGTGCGTCTTATGGTCCGAAAAATACGGTACCTTGATTACCAAGCAAATGTGGAACACCGTAGGAAAGTTGAAATTGAAAAGAAAAAAAAAAAAAAAAGAGAAGTGTTAGTTTTCTATTTGAAAATCTGTGAATGAGGTCAAATTAGACCAGCAAGTTTAATTTTAAGTGACACACGCATGTTGAAAAAGAATGGAGAATTCTCCCAAGGAGGGAGAGTAGATGAGAATCGATTTAAAGGTACAGGATGTGATATGGAATGTCAAGGGAAGTGAAAGTATTGAGATGGTTTGAGGAAATGTAAGTCTGAATCTAGTAACTAAACTGTGTGTATTTTACCTGTCTGAAAACGGCTTCTCCAGGCCCATTATTAGAAGCAACGCCCTCCACCCTATAAACTATCCCATAGGTTGGACTAGTGTACTGTCTGTGGAGCAGTGTCCACGTGAGCTCACCCCATTATTTCCTGTCCTGAATGTAGATTTTTGTCACTCTGTTTTGCCCAGCCCTGGGTGGGGTATGGTATGGGGATATTATGTCAGGGTCTGACAGGAGACAGGAATACGCTGGAGGCTCGACCCTGACCACCATTAGGTCTACCGTCGAGATGAGGGCGAGCACAGAGATCCCTATATAATCCATATTCCCAGTGACCGATTGAATACCTCCTGAATGTAAATGGCACAACCCATGTCCCTCCCTCTCCGGCCTCTTCAGACGCCATTTTTGGCCAACACCTTCCTCTTTTAGCGTCCGTTTTAACTCAGACACTACATAGTTCCTCTTGACGCCATTTTAGTCTGGCCGACACCCAGCTCCCTTTTCCAGCCGCCATCTTAGGACCCAAAGCCACTGCTCTTTATTGCTGATGCAGCAGAGGCTCCACACTATGTTTTTGGTCATATATTTAGTTGTGCCCCATTGTGTTCCCACTAATGAACCTTTACAAAGGACATTGCTGATAATCCTGTGGAAACCTTACCCTTCACTTTTACATGTTTGTTTTTGCTGTACCTATTAAACAATTTATTAGACCATATAGACTGCTCACTATTAGACCTGGTGGACAGTGAATATTTTTTCTGCCTATGGCAGTTGCTGCTTAGCCTAGTTTTGAGATATTCTCGCTTGTATGTTATCCTGCCTGGTATCTTGCACAAGAGTTCCCTGATCTAGAGGGTGGAGGATAGTCTGGTCATAAGGGGATTTCGATCATCAGGAGTTGGCATATATTAGGGTTTTTGTTGGCAGCACCCAGTGATCCTTTGTGTCTTAGTTAGCAGGGTTTGTCAGGAGATAGGGATACGCTGGAGGCTCGGCCCTGACCACCATGAGGTCTACCGTCGGGATGAGGGAGAGTGCAGGGTCCCCAGTTACAGGGTCAGCACAGGAGAGGTAGAGTAGGCACGTTCCACTGCTATTTCTAGTTGTGTGTATATAGTCAGGGGGGTTGCTGCTTGCCAGTTACCAAACACTCTTGTGCTCTTTTTTTCCACGGGGTTTTAGGGGATCTTAGTTTTAAGAATTTCCGTGTTCTCCTGACCCTTACAAGCCTGGGTATAGTACTTTGCATCAGGTCTCCGAGAGCCCATATGCAAACTACAGCTGGTAACTTCTGATTAGAGTGAAGGACCAAGACACCCTTCAAGTGGCAAGATGTATGGCAATTAATCTAGCAGCTTACAAGATCACCCCACATACAGATGTGCTGCATTCACAGCCACCTGAAGAGTATCAACACGTCATCTCCAGACCAGAAGTCATTCTACCTGTTTGCCATGGAGGATGACAGCAGCCCTTTGAATACTACTCAGCCAGATTGAACACCTACCTAAAGCACCAGTTGAACATCAATGCTCGTATGACATCACTGCTCCCTAACAAAGTCACCATCTCCCGGTGTGCGGTCCTTAATCCTGCTACAATAATCCCTCTTCCAAGGGAAGCAGGGGTATGTGCTCTCACTGAAGCCTGCAAGATGGCAGATAACATCTACTCTGTATGGAAGACAAGACACTTGATTACCGCCAATGGAACTGTACGCCACCATGAGGCCATAGAAGAACTGATGGAAGCTTTGCTATTGCCAGACAGTCGCGGTGAGCAGGGTTGAGGCCTACATTGGAGGAGTCAAGAGAAGCAGTAAGAAGTGCCCTCACTGACAGAACATCCAAAGAAGCACCAAGACCACTTACCACAGAAACAGTCAGTCAATCTGTGCCTTTTGAATGACGCCAATGTGAAGAAGCAAGGAAAGATGGAAAGTCTTGAGAAAACATTGTCCTGATCCTACAAGAGCAAGTCTCAGAAGAAGAAGAGGACTGAGATCGGGAGCCCACAGCTGCACCCTGAGACCATAGGAAGTAGCAAGTGACCTGCTTTTACTGCCAGCCAAAGAGATATGGCAGGCCTTAGACACAGAACTGATCCTACACACCCCATACCAGCCACAGAATAGAGGGAGAGTTAGGAGGTTGGGGCAGTGTAGAAAGCAAGGGCATGAGAGTCTTCCTCTTGCATTGTTCAGTGTCAGACACACCCCAGCAGGGACCACTAAGTTGAGTCCCTATGAAATACTGTTTAGAAGAAGCCCCAGATACTTTAACTAAACTTGTTTAACTAAACATTTGCCTAATATTGAAATTTGGATAATTGCCATGTTTGACTTTTTGTGTGTGGGTTTCTTGTTTTTAGAAAGCTTTCAATAAGAAAAAAAAAAAAACTTAACATTTTTTATATACCACTGTCAGAGGTTCTGCAGTGATCTAGACACACAACTCCTTAAGCTTAACATGCATGTTGCTGCTATATCCTTTTACAGCATCACAGAAATCACTTAAAAACGCAAAAAACACACACACGTTAGAGTACGTGTGTGTGTGTGTGTTTGTGTAAGTGTGATCACTCATTGGATCACTAAAATGGAATTTTGAAAAAAGCTCGGTATATGTGATTTTGAAGCTTTTTTGCAAGCATTACTCTTACACCATTGCATATTTAGGCCACAGTATAAGGCCCTGTGCGCGCTTGCAAAAGGAATTTTCTTAAGAAAATTCTGGAGGCTCAGTAAGATTTCCGCACCTACGGGAAAATACCGCACCAAAATCCGCATCCATATCCGCATGCGGTATGTTGCATTTTGCTGCGGATTTGGTGCAGAAATGCCGCAGCCAGCGTCGGACTGGCTACTGGAGGAATCTCCAGTAATACCAGGCCTGGCCGCGGTTACCGGCACTGAACTCCGGAACGCTCACCGGAGCTCTCACCTGAGCTCTGGAGTGCAGCCTAGACTAAAACTGCGAGCACCGAGTGATTGATTCCCCGACGATTGCAGTTTAGTTCAGGCTGGCTGATCTCCGGAGCTCAGGTGACAGCTCCGGAGTGCAGCCCGGCCTCTCTACAGCTGTCACCTGAGCTACAGAGATCAGCCCAGCCTGAACTAAACTGCAATAGTCAGGGAATCAATCACTCGGCGCTCGCAGTTTAGTCTACGCTGCACTCCGAAGCTCAGGTGACAGCTCCGGAGTTCAGTGCAGGTAACCGCGGCCAGGAGTGGTATTACTGGAGATTCCTCCAGTCGTCAGTCCTGCAGCTACCTGCGGAAAAGAATGGACATGCAATTGTTTTTGCTGCGGGAATCCCGCAGCAAAACATGCAGCTGTCAAAATCCGCCTAGTGCGCACAGCTTTTTTTTCCCCATAGGATTTGCTGGTGAATCACTGCAGAGATGTTATGAACACATTTTCTGCAGCGAAACATGCAGCAAATCCACGGGAAAATCTGGCCAGTGCGCACAAGGCCTTACAGAACACAACCTTTAGGCTATGTGCGCACTGGAAAATGGAATTCTCTCGAAAATTCCGCAGGTATTCAAAGATTACCGCACCCGCGGTAAAAAACCGCGGCAAACCGCACCCGAAAACTGCATGCGGTTTGCCGCGGTATTGCCGCGTGCGGGTTGGCAAATGTGCTTTATTGTATTCAATGCAATAAAGCACATTGAAAAAAAAAAAGAAAAAGAAGGGAATTTTGTTACTTACCGTAAATTCCTTTTCTTCTAGCTCCTATTGGGAGACCCAGACGATTGGGTGTATAGCACTGCCTCCGGAGGCCACACAAAGCATTACACTAAAAAGTGTAAGGCCCCTCCCCTTCTGGCTATACACCCCCAGTGGGATCACTGGCTCACCAGTTTTAGTGCAAAAGCAAGAAGGAGGAAAGCCAATAACTGGTTTAAACAAATTCACTCCGAAGTAACGTCGGAGAACTGAAAACCGTTCAACATGAACAACATGTGTACCCGAAAAACAACCAAAAATCCCGAAGGACAACAGGGCGGGTGCTGGGTCTCCCAATAGGAGCTAGAAGAAAAGGAATTTACGGTAAGTAACAAAATTCCCTTCTTCTTCGGCGCTCCATTGGGAGACCCAGACGATTGGGACGTCCAAAAGCTGTCCCTGGGTGGGTAAAGAAATACCTCATGTTAGAGCTGCAAAGACAGCCCTCCCCTACGGGGAGGCAACTGCCGCCTGCAGGACTCTTCTACCTAGGCTGGCGTCCGCCGAAGCATAGGTATGCACCTGATAATGTTTGGTGAAAGTGTGCAGACTCGACCAGGTAGCTGCCTGGCACACCTGTTGAGCCGTAGCCTGGTGTCGTAATGCCCAGGACGCACCCACGGCTCTGGTAGAATGGGCCTTCAGCCCTGATGGAACCGGAAGCCCAGCAGAACGGTAGGCTTCAAGAATTGGTTCTTTGATCCATCGAGCCAGGGTGGCCTTGGAAGCCTGCGACCCTTTGCGCTTACCAGCGACAAGGACAAAGAGTGCATCCGAGCGGCGCAGGGGCGCCGTGCGGGAAATGTAGATTCTGAGTGCTCTCACCAGATCCAACAAATGTAGATCCTTTTCATACCGATGAACTGCATGCGGATAAAAGGAAGGCAAGGAGATATCCTGATTAAGGTGAAAAGAGGATACCACCTTAGGGAGAAACTCCTGAATGGGGCGCAGCACTACCTTGTCCTGGTGGAACAACAGGAAAGGAGCTTTGCATGACAGCGCTGCTAGTTCAGACACTCTCCGAAGAGACGTGACCGCTACCAGAAATGCCACTTTCTGTGAGAGTCGAGAAAGTGACATCCCTCAGGGGCTCGAAAGGCGGCTTCTGGAGAGCAACAAGGACCTTGTTTAGATCCCACGGATCTAACGGCCGCCTGTACGGAGGTACGATATGACACACCCCCTGCAGGAACGTGCGCACCTGAGAAAGTCGCGCTAGACGCTTCTGAAAAAACACGGATAGTGCCGAGACTTGCCCTTTAAGGGAGCCGAGCGACAAGCCCTTTTCCAACCCAGATTGCAGGAAGGAAAGAAAGACAGGTAACGCGAATGGCCAGGGAGATACTCCTTGTGCAGAGCACCAGGATAAGAAAATCTTCCACGTTCTGTGGTAGATCTTAGCAGAAGTGGACTTCCTAGCCTGTCTCATGGTGTCCACGACCCCTTGGGGTAATCCTGAAGACGCTAGGATCCAGGACTCAATGGCCACACAGTCAGGTTCAGGGCCGCAGAATTCCGATGGAAAAACGGCCCTTGGGACAGTAAGTCTGGACGGTCTGGTAGTGCCCACGGTTGGCCGACCGTGAGATGCCACAGATCCGGGTACCACGACCTCCTCGGCCAGTCTGGGGCGACGAGTATGACGCGGCCGCAATCGGATCTGATCTTGCGTAACACTCTGGGCAAGAGTGCCAGAGGTGGAAACACATAAGGGAGCCGGAACTGCGACCAATCTTGCACTAAGGCGTCTGCCGCCAGAGCTCTTTGATCGCGAGACCGCGCTATGAAGGTCGGGACCTTGTTGTTGTGCCGAGACGCCATTAGGTCGACGTCCGGCACCCCCCAGCGGCGGCAGATTTCCTGAAACACGTCCGGGTGAAGGGACCATTCCCCTGCGTCCATGCCCTGGCGACTGAGGAAGTCTGCTTCCCAGTTTTCTACGCCCGGGATGTGAACTGCTGATATGGTGGATGCGCTTTCCTCCACCCACATCAGAATCCGCCTGACTTCCTGGAAGGCTTGCGGACTGCGTGTCCCTCCTTGGTGGTTGATGTATGCCACCGCTGTGGAGTTGTCCGACTGAATTCGGATCTGCTTTCCTTCCAGCCACTGCTGGAAGGCTAATAGGGCAAGATACACTGCCCTGATTTCCAGAACATTGATCTGAAGTGTGGACTCCTGCTGAGTCCACGTCCCTTGAGCCCTGTGGTGGAGAAAAACTGCTCCCCACCCTGACAGACTCGCGTCTGTCGTGACCACTGCCCAGGATGGGGGCAGGAATGATCTTCCCTGTGATAATGAGGTGGGAAGAAGCCACCATTGCAGAGAGTCCTTGGCCGTCTGAGAAAGGGAGACTTTCCTGTCTAGGGAAGTTGTCTTCCCGTCCCATTGGCGGAGAATGTCCCATTGAAGTGGGCGCAGATGAAACTGCGCGAACGGGACTGCCTCCATTGCTGCCACCATCTTCCCTAGGAAGTGCATGAGGCGCCTTAAGGGGTACGACTGACCCTGAAGGAGAGACTGCACCCCTGTCTGTAGTGACCGCTGCTTGTCCAGCGGAAGCTTCACTATCGCTGAGAGCGTATGAAACTCCATGCCAAGATACGTTAGTGATTGAGTCGGTGCCAGGTTGGACTTTGAAAAGTTGATGATCCACCCGAAAGTCTGGAGAGTCTCCAGCGCAACATTCAGGCTGTGTTGGCATGCCTCTTGAGAGGGTGCTTTGATAAGTAGATCGTCTAAGTAAGGGATCACCGAATGTCCCTGAGAATGCAAGACTGCTACCACTGCCGCCATGACCTTGGTGAAAACCCGTGGGGCTGTCGCCAGACCAAATGGCAGAGCTACGAACTGGAGATGGTCGTCTCCTATCACGAAACGTAGAAAACGTTGGTGCTCTGTAGCAATCGGCACGTGGAGATAAGCATCCTTGATGTCTATTGATGCAAGAAAATCTCCTTGAGACATTGAGGCAATGACGGAGCGGAGGGATTCCATCCGGAACCGCCTGGCGTTCACATGCTTGTTGAGCAGCTTTAGGTCCAGAACAGGACGAAACGAGCCGTCCTTTTTTGGAACCACAAAGAGATTGGAGTAAAAACCTTGCCCTTGTTCCTGCAGAGGAACAGGGATCACCACTCCTTCTGCTTTTAGTGAGCACACCGCTTGCAGAAGGGCATCTGCTCGGTCGGGATGTGGGGAGGTTCTGAAGAACCGAGGCGGAGGACGAGAACTGAATTCTATCCTGTACCCGTGAGACAAAATGTCTGTTACCCACCGGTCTTTGACCTGTGGCAGCCAAATGTCGCAAAAGCGGGAGAGCCTGCCACGGACCGAGGATGCGGAGGGATGAGGCCGAAAGTCATGAGGCAGCCGCCTTGGAAGCGGTTCCTCCGGTTGCTTTCTTGGGGCGTGAATGAGCCAGCCAGGAATCTGAGCTCCTTTGCTCCTTCTGAGTCCCTTTGGACGAGGAGAATTGGGTCTTGCCCGAGCCTCGAAAGGACCGAAACCTCGACTGCCACTTCCTCTGTTGAGGTTTGCTTGATCTGGGCTGGGATAAGGAGGAGTCCTTACCCTTGGATTGCTTAATGATTTCAGCCAATTGTTCACCAAACAGTCTATCTACAGATAGTGGCAAGCTGGTTAAACATTTTTTGGAAGCAGAATCCGCTTTCCATTCCTTTAACCACAAGGCTCTGCGCAAGACAACAGAGTTGGCAGACGCAATTGAGGTACGGCTTGTAGAGTCCAGGACAGCGTTGATAGCGTAAGTCGCAAACGCAGACATTTGCGAGGTTAGGGACGCTACTCGCGGCACTGCTGGACATATGATAGAGTCCACCTGTGCCAGGCCAGCTGAAATAGCTTGGAGTGCCCACACGGCCGCGAATGCTGGAGCGAACGACGCGCCGATAGCTTCATAGACAGACTTTAACCAAAGGTCCATCTGTCTGTCATTGGCATCTTTAAGTGAAGCCCCATCTTCCACTGCAACTATGGATCTAGCTGCAAGCCTGGAGATTGGGGGGTCCACCTTTGGACACTGGGTCCAGCGTTTGACCACGTCAGGGGGAAAGGGATAACGTGTATCCTTAAGACGTTTGGAGAAACGCTTATCTGGGTAAGCATGGTGTTTCTGGACTGATTCTCTGAAGTCAGCGTGGTCCAGAAAAGTACTCAGTTTAGGCTTGGGATACCTGAAATGGAACTTCTCCTGCTGTGCAGCTGCCTCCTCTGCAGAAGGGGCAGGGGGAGAAATTTCCAATAGACTATTGATGGCCCCTATAAGGTCATTTACCATGGCGTCACCATCAGGAGTATCCAGATTGAGAGCGGTTTCAGGATTAGACTCCTGATCCCCCTCCTCTGTCTCATCATGTAGAGACTCTTCTCGCTGAGACCCTGATCCGCGTGATGACGTGGAGGGTCTCTCCCAGCGAGCACGCTTAGGCTGCCTGGGACTGTCATCTGAATCAGAGCCGTCAGGCTGAGATGCCTGGGACCCCCTTGAAGCACGGATTAACTCCAACTGAGGGGGACCGGGGAACATTGCCGCAGCAGTGTCCATGGACTGAGTAACTGGCCTGGCCTGCAAGGTCTCTAGGATTTTTGTCATAGTGACAGACATCCTGTCAGCAAAAACTGCAAACTCTGTCCCCGTCACCGGGACAGGGTTCACCGGCGACTCTGCCTGGGCCACTACCACCATAGACTCCGGCTGACGAAGTGGCACAGGGACCGAACATTGCACACAATGGGGGTCATTGTAACCTGCCGGTAGATCAGCCCCACAAGCGGCACAAGCAGCGCTCACAGCCTGTGTCTTGGCACCCTTGCGTTTTGCAGATGACATGTTGTCGTCTCCTCAGAGCAATTGGGGTATACAGCCAAGAAGCGACCTTACAGTGCAAAATATATATATATATGGTACAGAAAAAAAGTACACAAATATAACACTGTGGCACTAGTGGGGCCAGCACTTAAGTGCTGCTTACCGCCCGCTTAACGCGGGTGTGTGGTCGCCAGAAATCCCTTGTCTGGGTCTCCCAGAGCCTGTGTCCGTTCTCCAGCCAGACTGCATGTAGGAATGGCTGCCGGCGTCCTGTGGAGAGGGGCGGGCCCTGGGCGTGTGCAGACAAAGAGCGGGAAACCTGCGTCCCACTGTGCTCAGTGAGAGGGCTGGAGCATGTAAATAAGACTCCAGCCCTCGGCGCTGATGAATCGTACAGCGTCTCTCCCTTGCCCTGATTGACAGGGTGGGGGCGGGAACGAAGCGGAGCTAGGCCGCAGAAGCCGGGGACTAAATTTATAAGCGACGCCGTCGTAAAAGCACGGTCGGCGCTAAGTCCCCGGCGCACTACAAGTCGCAGCCGCGCCGCCGCTCTAGGGGCGGCCGGCGCGGCAGTCCCCAACACAAAGTCACTCAGAAAAACTGTAGTGACTGTAACCCCAGCGCTCAGCGCTACTGTCCCCGGCGCACTAGCACACCCAGCAAGTCTGGAGTGTGCGCGGCCTGTACATACGGGGACACAGAGTACCTTAATGTCGCAGGGCCTTGTCCCTGAACGGTACCCAGCTCCGTATCCAGCAGGTTCCATGGGTCTGTGGATGGAGCCCGGCCTCAGGGCTTGGGGGCCGGTAAGATCCCACTTCCTCAGAGCCCCTCAGGGGGATGGGGAAGGAAAACAGCATGTGGGCTCCAGCCTCCGTACCCGCAATGGGTACCTCAACCTTAAACACCGCCGACATAAAGTGGGGTGAGAAGGGAGCATGCTGGGGGCCCTAGTATGGGCCCTCTTTTCTTCCATCCGACATAGTCAGCAGCTACTGCTGACTAAACAGTGGAGCTATGCGTGGATGTCTGACCTCCTTCGCACAAAGCAGAAAACTGGTGAGCCAGTGATCCCACTGGGGGTGTATAGCCAGAAGGGGAGGGGCCTTACACTTTTTAGTGTAATGCTTTGTGTGGCCTCCGGAGGCAGTGCTATACACCCAATCGTCTGGGTCTCCCAATGGAGCGCCGAAGAAAAAATAATTTCCTTCTTTTAGATAGATAAAGAGACAGAAGAATAGATAGAGGGATAGATAGACAGAGGGATAGATAGAAGGATAGATAGAGGACAGATCGCTGCATTTCCCACGGTCGGTAGTGAGTTCACATTACCGGCCGTGGGAAATGACCGGTAATTACCTCTGCTGTCTCGCTGCGAGGCTGCATTCATTCAGCGCTGTGTCAGTCGCGGCTGGATGCAAGCATCGCAGGACGTGGATTACGCCGGAGCTTTGTTTCGGGAGGGGTTAATAAAAGTGTGAACGAGGCTTGTTTGTGTTTTATTTAAAATAAAGGATTTTTGTGTGTTTTATTCACTTTACTTACGGGTTGATCATGTCAGCTGTCACAGACGCTGCCATGATCAAGCCTGGAGTTAATGGCGGTGATCCGCCACCATTAACGCCTTGTATTACCCTGACTGCCACTGCTACACGGCTGCAGGAAGAGCAAGGGACACGCCGGTACTGCCGCATAATGCATGCGACAGTCCCGGGGCAGCTGCGGCTGATATTCTCGGCTGCGGGAGGGGGAGTGAGGCGGGGGACATTAACCCTGCCCCTCTCCCTCCCCAGCCTGAGAATACGGGGCCGCCGCTGTGTGCTTACCTCGGCTGGAAGGCAAAAATACAGCGGAGCCCACGTGTTTTTTTTTTCTATATTTCCGTTTGATTTCTATGTGTGTTCTATATGTCTGTGTCTGTGTTCTATGTCTGTGATGTCTGTGTGTGAGTGTGAGGTGTGTGTTTACTCTCTGCACGGCTTCCTCTTCCTGTAATGACATCACTTCCCTGAAAAACTGCAGGCAAGCGATTTACATTACCGCAGGTAAACCGCGAAATACCGCAGGGAATAACGCAGGAAAACGCAGTGAACCACACAGAATTTGCTGCCTGCATTATTCCCTGCGGGATTTCACGATTACTTTGGAGTCAATGGAGTGAAATCCCGCAGCGACGTGCGGAAAGAATTGACATGCAATTGTTTTTGCTGTGGGAATCCCGCAGCAAAACATGCAGCTGTCAAATTCCGCCTAGTGCGCACATGATTTTTTTTTCCCATCGGTTTTGCTGGTGATTCACTGCAGAGATGTTATGAACATTTTCTGCAGCGAAACATGCAGCAAAACCGCAAAAAATCCGCAGCAAAATCCGGTAAGTGCGCACAGGGCCTTAACATTCCATGCTGGACAAAGTGGGAAAATTATTACACAAAAATAATTTTACGGTATTTCACTTCATTAGGCAAGAAGGAATCTTTCCTGTTCACAAACAAGATTCAAGTTGCCTTACAACCCCTAACTTTTCCAGTTTGTACAACACCCGTTACTTTGCATCTATGCTACTGAAATAGGGATTCTGTTTGGAGAGAGTGTGGCATCTCCTGAGTCAGCTTGCTCCCATGCAAGGTAATGCTGCCACTGAGCACTCTGCTGTTTAGTGCACTCTCCCTTGCATTTTGGCATTTCAATATGATTAGGGCGCTTCCACACCCTCCAACTCATCCCCAGGCAAAAGCCTTATTTCAATTGCATTCAGGATTGCTGCACAACATAATGAAGTGAATTGCAATTATTTCAAAATAAACTATAAAATGTTAAACCTTTAAAACGCCTACAATTTTAAAACCTAATGCCCATCCTACTCCTGCTGGAGTCCCCAGAGAGGAGTGGTTTAAACAAATGTCTTAGCTACATAGTGCTACTTAACAGGAGCACTGGCAATGGTGATCGCAATTGCTGCGTGTGTACTAGCAGAGCAGAGCTGCTAGGTTCTAAGACTTGTCACTGTAGTGGACAGTTTTCCACTGTAAATTGGACTTCAATAATCACCTCAGATGCACTGTAAGGGTAAGAAAACAGCAAGAAAACTAAGCAAACTGTATGCGGGGGTATGGGGGGGGGGGGTAGATTGCATTCCACTTGGACCAATTTTACTCTATCGGCCTGTTTTGTTCTCAGCCCTAATCGGACCGAGAAAACAGTCACAGCATGCTGTGGGTGGAATTTGACTTGTTTTTACTCGTACCCATTCAAGCCTATGGGTGCGAGAGAAACATCGCACTGCACTCGCATTACACCGGTGTAATGCAAGCGCAGTGCGAGAATCGTATCAGCTGACAATGGGGAGATTAATCCCTCCTCCTCCGCTCTAATCGCAGGATCGCAGCACAGTCATTACACTCAGTTTACACTCCAGCACAACGGGAGCCATGTTTTATGTGATTCCCAGCCTTAAAAGCACAAACTGGTGAGAAAACAGAAAAAATAAAAAGTTTGCAGGAGAATTTATGATCTTTTGGAGGAAAGAAAAAAAAATAAAAATTACCATCTGGTGCACAAATACAGCAAGTTCCATTGATGAAAAGTGAAAAAAAACCCTCAAAACCCACATAGAACATGTCTAATTGAACTGAAGAATGTTGTTGCCAGGTAAGCTTTTCCTACACCACCATTATTGCTGTAAAAACAAAAATGCACGGCAAAACCACATGGTTACAAATTGTTAGCGTTTTGCAAACGTTTCTGATGATTTGTTAAATAAAAACGCAGCTCATGAACTTCGTTCCAGAATGACAAAATCAATGCTGGAGTGATTTTGGCATGTCCGTGTGTCTGGCTCACCCTCCAAGCACTTCATACTCCCAGATCACCTACGCTGTTGTCACACTGCTCTCGCAGCCTCCTTACCTACCCGCTCATTAGCCTCATTACATATTTGCTGCACCCACTCATTAGGCTCATACATATTCACTGCTTACACGGTCTGTGATTGGCTGCATTCAGACACGCCTGCATGCTGAGTGACAGCTGACTGCAACCAATCACAGCCGCCGGTGGGCAGGTCTATATCATACAGTACAATTAAAAAAAACAAAAAACAAAAAAAAAATAAAAACACACCAAAAACACATTTCCAAACTGTGACAAGGTGCAGTTTTGGTTGCAGTTTGTGTGCAGGAAAAAATGCAGTGTGGGCATATAGCCTAACGAACGTCCAAAAACAAAAATGGGTTGCTTCTTTAAAAGATATGTCAGCAGGATTATACCCCATAACCATTTAAAACGTGCATGAAGCTCTTTCAAAGACAAGTCCAGCAATGTCTGTTCTTCCATTACTTAGAAACCAGTGAGTAAATTGATATACAAATGAAGATGAAAAACTACTTCTAGATCTGAAGCGTTTTATTACTCCAGCTCTATTCCCAACCCATTGATTGTCTGATAGCCTCTTTGCTGTTTTGACTTCGGGGCAAAGGAATCTGTCAAGCAGAAGGGTCGACACTGGGCAGGAACAGAGCTGGAGGGACAGAGGTATTCAAATGCTCATTTCTCAGTAACTTAGGAACAGATTTAAACAGGTACATGCACATGCACATAACATGGCCAAAAGACAAGTCCAGCAATATGTAGTTTGGGGTGTGAAATTCTGCGTTTATTTTAACGTTTAATCCTTTAAAGGGAATCTCCTACAAATCTTTTCAGATGTGTTATAGATTTAAAAGTAACCCGACAGACAATACATGCTGTATGATTTCATGCAGGTATGTTTCATTTTTCAAACACCACAGCGTTTCAGAGTAAATTTAAAACCTTGCGGGAACCTAGGTGCATTGGGGACTACTGGGAATTGTTTGTTCCTGGTGGAGTTTACCTGGAAGCTACCTCTGAAAGATTATTATCTCCCCCCGTGCGTGTGTAGGGAGACCTCCAGTGACAGCAAGCGAACAGATGCTGTTGGGGACCTGTCCGGCTAGTCTCCTGTGCGGCTTGGTCCCTGGTAGCTTTAAAGTATGCTTCAGTATTTGAAACTCAATACATTGCTAAAATTATACTTTTTTTCTTTTTAAATTTAAAAATTATAAAATACAAACCATGAACAGTGGCTTTGTCTAGAACTAGTAAAAGTCGAGCAGAATGTTCAGGTTTTTGTGGGTTTATTTTACACGGTATAGCTAACCTTGCAAGGGCAGCATGTAATTCTTCCTCCTTTTTCGCTAGTTGCATCTTCAATTCTACAATTTGTGCTTGCAGCTCTGCAATTTGATCGTGTAAGTCTGTAGAGTCTCCCTCTAACTTGCGACGTGTCTTCTCTAGCTCCTGGCGCTGCTTCTCCTCACGACGCAAACGTTCTGTAAACACATTTGTCAAAAAGGAAGAAAAAAAAAAAATAATGTTAGCTATCCCATCAAAATACATTTTTTACCCATAAAAACATCTTCTGAAGTGAGGTAGGTGGTGAGCTCTTCATCAATGGAAATCTTCAAGTGGAAAATAGATAAACATAGCTGGGATGATTTAGGAAACCTGCACTCGCAGGGGGTTGACTCAATGGCCTTTTAAGTCCCTTCCAACACTACTATTCTAAGAAATAGAAGAAAAATCGGCATAACCAGAATAAGTTGTATTTTTATTTTGTTTCCACATAGAATTAAAAAAGTCCATCCAAAAAAAAAAAAAAAAGAATTTTGTTACCGTAAATTCTTTTTCTTATAGTTCCATATTGGGAGACCCAGACCATGGGTGTTTAGCTTCTGCCTCCGGAGGACACACAAAGTACTACACTTAAAAGTGTAGCTCCTCCCTCTGAGCTTATACACCCCCTAGTAGCCAGTCCTAGCCAGTTTAGTGCAAAAGCTGAAGGAGAATAGCCACCCACAAGTAGAACCGAGTAAGAACCGGAACCACCGGAGACTCTGTCCACGACAACAGCAGGTGATAACACACGGAACAAGAAAATTGCCAACAGGCAACAGGGAGGGAGCTGGGTCTCCCAATACGGAACTATAAGAAAAATAATTTACGGTAAGTAACAAAATTCTCTTTTTCTTTATCGTTCCTTTGGGAGACCCAGACCATGGGACGTTCCAAAGCTGTCCCTGGGTGGGAATAAACAGAAAAAAAACTAAGAAGTAGGCGGAGCCTAACTTCACAAGTGGGCGACAGCCGCCTGAAGGATGCGTCTGCCCAAGCTCGCATCTGCCGAAGCATGAGCATGCACTTGGTAGTGCTTCGAAAAGGTATGCAGGCTAGTCCAAGTGGCAGCCTGACAGACTTGTTGAGCCGTAGCCTGGTGCCTAAAAGCCCAAGAGGCACCGACAGCTATGGTCGAGTGTGCCTTGATCCCCGGCGGGGGAGGCACCTGAGTACTCTGGTAGGCGTCCGAAATGGTCGATCTAATCCAACGGGCCAAGGTCGGCTTAGAAGCAGAGAGACCCTTGCACCGCCCTGTGGTTAGCACAAAAAGAGAGGTGCACCGCCTAAGCGCAGCGGTGCGAGACACATAGATCCGGAAAGCACGCACCAGATCTAGAGTATGCAGCGCTTTCTCAAAGCGATGAACAGGGGCCGGACAGAAGGAAGGCAAGGAAATATCCTGGTTAAGGTGGAAGGGAGAGACCACCTTAGGAAGAAAGTCCGGGGTCGGATGGAGAACTACCTTGTCTTGGTGAAAAACCAAAAAAGGTGACTCCGAGGAGAGCGCAGCCAAATCAGAGACTCTCCTGAGAGAAGTTATGGCAACTAGAAAGGCCACCTTTTGAGAAAGACTATACAGCCCCTAAGGGGCTCGAAAGGGGGTTTCTGCAATACCGTGAGGACCAAGTTAAGGTCCCAGGGATCCAAGGGCCGCCGATAAGGCGGAATGATGTGAGACGCACCTTGCATGAAGGTGCGGACCTGAGCCAGCCGGGCGAGACGCCGCTGGAACAGCACTGATAGAGCTGAGACTTGTCCCTTGAGAGAGTTGAGGGACAGTCCTAGCTGCAGACCGGACTGTAAAAAAGACAGAAGGGTCGGCAACGAGACTGGCCAAGGAGAATGGCCGGAAGAGCGACACCAGGACAGGAAAATTTTCCAAGTCCTGTGATAGATCTTGACGGAGGAAGACTTACGGGCCAGAGTCATAGTGGAGATGACTTCAGGAGGAATACCAGAAGCCGTCAAAATCCAGGACTCAAGAGCCACGCCGTCAATTTGAGTGACGCAGAATTCGGGCGGAAAAACGGACCTTGCGAGAGCAGGTCTGGACGGTCCGGAAGATGCCACGGCATCTCCACGGACAGTTGGAGCAGGTCCGGATACCAAGCTCGCCTGGGCCAGTCCGGTGCAATGAGGATGACTCGACGGCCCTCCATTCTGATCTTGCGCAGGACTCTGGGCAAGAGAGCTAGAGGGGGAAACACGTAGGACAGACGAAACTGGGACCAGTCTTGAACCAGAGCGTCCGCGGCGAAGGCCTGATGATCGTGGGAGCGAGCCACGTAAACCGGAACCTTGTTGTGAAGGGATGCCATTAGGTCCACGTCCGGAGTGCCCCACTTTCAGTCAATCTGCCGCAACACTGCCGGGTGCAGGGACCACTCGCCACCGTCCACGGATTGACGGCTGAGATAATCTGCCTCCCAGTTTTCTACGCCAGGGATGTGGACTGCGGATATGGTGGACTTGGAGTCCTCCACCCATTGAAGAATGCGTTGGACCTCCAACATTGCCAGGCGGCTGCGTGTCCCGCCTTGGTGATTGATGTAGGCAACCGCTGTCGCGTTGTCTGACTGGACTCGAATGTGCCTGCCCGCCAACAGGTGGTGAAAGGCTAGGAGAGCTAGAAGCACAGCTCTGGTTTCCAGCACATTGATTGAAAGGGCTGACTCGGACGGAGTCCAAGTGCCCTGTGCTCTGTGGGGGAGATGTACCGCTCCCCAGCCGGATAGGCTGGCATCCGTGGTGAGAATCACCCAGGATGGAGTCAGGAAGGAGCGCCCTTGGGACAGGGAGAGGGGTCGGAGCCACCACTGAAGAGAGCTCCTGGTCCGTGGCGACAGAGCCACTAACCTCTGTAAGGAGGAAGGCCGCTTGTCCCAACAGCGGAGAATGTCCAGCTGCAGAGGACGCAGATGGAACTGGGCAAAGGGAACCGCCTCCATGGAGGCCACCATTTGACCCAGCACCTGCATCAGACGCCTGAGGGAATAACGGCGGGGCCTCAGGAGAGAGCGCACCGCCAATCGGAGTGACAGCTGTTTGTCTAAGGGCAACTTCACAAGTGCCGGCAAAGTCTCGAACTGCATCCCTAGGTACGTGAGACTCTGGGTCGGAGTCAGAATGGGTTTGGGAAGATTGACAATCCACCCGAATTGGGCTAGGGTGGCGAGAGTGAGCGAAACACTCCGCTGACAGTCTGCACTGGATGGACCCTTGACCAGAAGGTCGTCCAGATAAGGAAGCACTGCTAACCCCTGGAGGTGCAGGACCGCAATCACTGCCGCCATGACCTTGGTGAATACCCGAGGGGCCGTGGCTAACCCGAAGGGGAGAGCCACGAATTGGAAATGATCCTCTCCTATCGCAAAACGTAACCAACGCTGATGTGACACTGCGATTGGCACATTTAGATAGGCATCTCTGATGTCGATGGACGCCAGGAACTTCCCTTGGGTCATAGAGGCAATGACTGATCGCAGAGACTCCATGCGAAAATGCCGCACCCGGACATGCTTGTTGAGAAGCTTGAGATCCAGGATGGGCCGGAAGGTACCGTCCTTTTTTGGAACTAGGAAGAGATTTGAGTAAAAACCTCTGAACCGTTCCTGAGCGGGAACTGGGACAATCACTCCGTTTGCCTGCAAGGACGCCACGGCCTGCGAGAAGGCGGCGGCCTTGGAGCAGGGGCGAGTTGAGAGAAAAAAATCTGTTTGGAGGGCTGGAAGAGAATTCTATCCTGTAGCCGTGAGATATGAGGTCTCTCACCCACTGATCGGAGACTTGCTTTAACCAAGCGTCGCCAAAGTGGGAGAGCCTGCCACCGACTAAGGATGTGGCTGGAGCGGGCCGAGAGTCATGAGGAAGCTGCCTTAGTGGCAGAACCTCCTGCGGTCTTCTGCGGACGCGCTTTTGGGCGCCAGTTGGATTTCTGATCCTTGGCTGAGTTAGCGGACGAGGCGGAAGGCTTAGAGGATGACCAGTTGGAGGAACGAAAGGAACGAAACCTCGATTGATTCCTACCCTGGGCGGGTTTCCTGGTCTTGGTTTGTGGCATGGAAGTACTTTTCCCGCCAGTAGCTTCTTTAATTATTTCATCCAGCTGTTCACCAAACAGCCGTGAACCAGCAAAAGGGAGCCCAGCAAGAAACTTCTTGGAAGAAGCATCTGCCTTCCACTCTCGAAGCCACAAAATCCTGCAGATAACAAGAGAATTATCTGAAGCCACCGCAGTGCGGTGAGCAGCCTCTAGCATGGCAGACATGGCATAAGATGAAAAAGCTGAAGCCTGAGAAGTTAAGGTAACCATCTCAGGCATAGATTCCTTGGTGAGGGAATGCATCTCCTCTAGAGAAGCAGAGATGGCTTTGAGAGCCCACACTGCTGCAAAAGTCGGGGAAAACGCGGCCCCCGCAGCTTCATACACAGATTTGGCCAGAAGGTCAATCTGACGGTCAGTGGAATCCTTAAGTGAGGTGCCGTCAGCCACAGACACAACGGTCCGGGCTGAGAGCCTAGACACCGGAGGGTCTACCTTTGGAGAGTGAGACCACTCCTTGACCACCTCAGGTGGAAATGGAAACCGGTCATCAGAACCACGCTTTGGAAAGCGTTTGTCAGGGCAGGCCCTGGGTTTGGTCACAGCGGTCTGAAAACTGGAGTGGTTAAAGAACACACTCTTTACTCTCTTAGGCGAGGTAAACTGATGTTTTTCTGCCAGAGAGGGTTGCTCCTCTGACACTGGCGGATTGAGATCCAGCACAGAATTAATAGAAGCAATCAAATCACTAAGATCTGAGTTACCCTCAGAGAAATCGATGGGATACATAGCCTCCGAGCCCCCAGTGAGGGCATCCTCCTCATCTTGAGAGTCAGCTCTTGAGACAGAGCCGTGGGATGGGGAGGGGGAGGAAACCCTGCGCCTTCTCTTAGAAGGACGGGGTCTGGGATCAGATGATGAATCCTCCGTGAGCTCAGATGGACGGAGGTCAGAGGATAGGAATCCTCTGTCAAGAGTATTAGAGGCACCCTGTGAGGGGGGCTGATGCATATTCATCAAAGTCCTGGACAAAAGTCCCATGGACTCAGCAAATGACTGGGATATGGACCTAGAAAAGGACTCTACCCAGGCCGGGGGTTCAGTCACAGGTGCAGCAGCAGCCTGAGAGACCACTGGGGGTGAGACTCTAGGCTGTGGCACCAAGTTAGAGCAACCATCACAGTGTGGATAAATGCTCGGCTCAGGCAGCAGGAGCTTACATGCAGTGCATGCAGAATAAAGCTTTGGAGCCTTGCTCCTTGTGTGAGACATGCTGCTGGAGTGGGGGCTTTGCAGAGAATGAACCCCAGGGAGAATATACAGAGGTCCACAACCGGAGACCGGCTGTGGCTTACCAGACCGCTGAGCGCGGTGTTGTGTGCCCTCCAGATCCCGAAGCCCGGTCCCCCAGTCGCAGCACCTCAGCAGAGATGCAGAATGCACGATGTCCCAGAGCAGAGTGAACTCTGCCTGAGAAGAGGGCGTTCCTATAAAAGAGCGGGAACTGGAGGGCTATAGAGACCTGCAGGGAAGGAGGGAGGGACGCCCCAGCAGTGGGGAGTGTCCCTCCCCTGTGTAGAACGGCCGCCGGGAGGAGCCGAACCTGTCCCTCTGCATGAGTGACATGCGAGGGCAGGAAAATGAAACTAGGCCTCCGGCGAAGCCGGGGCCTAAATTTAAGCGGCGAGGCCAACAAGCAGGCACCATCGGCGCGGTTCTCAGGCAAAAGCTAGAGAACCCGCCGGAAAAGTTAAATTACATACAGCATACTCTCCCCTTACAATAAAGAACCGGGACCCCCAACATAAACGTCTCAGGTACTTAGCTGCTGAGACGCAGGGCCATGTCCCTGGGGATGAGTGCTCCGGTCCAACAGAATCCTCAAGGGGCTGTGGATGGAGACCGGACTCCTGCCAGGCATGGAGACCGTGCTGGCTCCCACTTCAAGCCAGAGCCCAGAAGGGATGGTGAAGGAGCGCGGCATGTAAGGTTGCAGCCTTGTAAATCAACCTTAACAACACCGCCGACACAGTGGGGTGAGAAGGGACATGCCGGGAGTCCAGACATGGACCCGCTTTTCTTCAAACTCTTGCCAAAAGTCAAACAAATCAGATGAGAATGCATGTGTGGATGTATGCCTCCTGACACAAAGCAATAAACTGGCTAGGACTGGCTACCAGGGGGTGTATAAGCTCAGAGGGAGGAGCTACACTTAAGTGTAGTACTTTGTGTGTCCTCCGGAGGCAGAAGCTTAACACCCATGGTCTGGGTCTCCCAAAGGAACGATAAAGAAATGACTGATGCGTTTCCGATGCAGAAGAGAGTCCTTAATCGTGATTAAAGACGCTCTTTTGCGTCGGAAACGCGTCAGGGTCTTATTTCTTGTATAGACTTTTTTTATTCTATGTGGAAATCAAGCGAGAATACATTTTATTCTGGGTGTGTCGATTTTTCTTTATGTTATAGTCCATCTGGTGGACTTTTAATCGTTCCACTCCGTGGATGTATGGTGACTCATTCCATTAGGTGTGTCATCTCCTCTACCTTCCATTCTATGAAGTATTTATGATCCACACTTTCCCTGCCTACTGTTTTGTGAAATAGGATGATCACCAATATCAACCATTGTACACTTTTAGTCCACCTCACCTGTAGTTCTTTTGACAAACCATAAGAAATTTTCATCCAAATTCTGATATTTAGGATTTGAGGACAAGCTTCCAGGCCAGCACTTTTTCTAAACTCCTCCAATATCCTATTCCAAAAATATTTTTGGATAAAACACAAGATTTAAAAAAGTATAGGAATATTTTCATTTTCATCCTCAAACCATGAATGTATTGGTCAAAAACTAGACTCCCCGTTAAGCGGACCAAACATCAGCATTTTCCTATATAAGGTGCAGCCAGTGCAGTACTGGCACTATCAGGCACATTGTGTACCGTATTTTTCGGACTATTAGACGCACCGGACTATAAGACGCACCCTTG
>NC_134360.1:119284835-119349835 GCF_048569485.1 Anomaloglossus baeobatrachus | reverse complement strand
GGAGAAAACTTATAAATTGGTCTAGGGTAAATGCAATCCGAAGGATGTTCGGAGAACTGCAAACCATGAACCAAAAGAACAATTCAACATGAACAACATGTGTACACAAAAAAACAACCAGCCCGAAGGGCACAGGGGCAGGTGCTGGGTCTCCCAATAGGAGCTAGAAGAAAAGGAATTTACGGTAAGTAAACAAAATTCCCTCTTTGTCGCTCCATTGGGAGACCCAGACAATTGGGACGTCCAAGAGCAGTCCCTGGGTGGGTAAAAGAATACCTCAATAAAAAGCCGAAAAAACAGCTCCCTCTTACAGGTGGGCAACCGCCGCCTGAAGGACTCGCCTACCTAGACTGGCGTCTGCCGAAGCATAGGTATGCACTTGATAGTGTTTCGTGAAAGTGTGCAGACTAGACCACGTAGCTGCCTGACACACCTGCTGAGCCGTCGCCCGGTGCCGCAATGCCCAGGACGCACCTACGGCTCTGGTAGAATGGGCTTTCAGCCCTGAAGGAAGCGGAAGCCCAGAAGAACGGTAGGCTTCGAGAATCGGTTCCTTGATCCACCGAGCCAAGGTTGACTTGGAGGCCTGCGAGCCCTTACGCTGGCCAGCGACAAGGACAAAGAGCGCATCTGAACGGCGCAGGGGCGCCGTGCGAGACACGTAGAGCCGGAGTGCTCTCACAAGATCCAAAGAGTGCAAATCCTTTTCACACTGGTGAATTTGATTAGGGCAAAATGAAGGCAAGGAGATATCCCGATTGAGATGAAAAGGGGATACCACCTTAGGGAGAAATTCCGGGACCGGACGCAGAACCACCTTATCCTGGTGAAACACCAGGAAGGGGGCTTTGCATGACAGCGCTGCTAGCTCAGACACTCTCCGAAGTGATGTGACTGCCACTAGCAAGGCCACCTTCTGCGACAGACGGGAGAGAGAGACATCCCGCAGCGGCTCGAAAGGTGGTTTCTGAAGAGCCGTTAGCACCCTGTTAAGATCCCAGGGTTCCAGCGGACGCTTGTAAGGTGGGACTATGTGGCAAACTCCCTGCAGGAACGTGCGGACCTGCGGAAGCCTGGCTAGGCGCTTTTGAAAAAACATGGAGAGCGCCGATACTTGGCCCTTGAGAGAGCCAAGTGACAAACCCTTGTCCATTCCGGATTGAAGGAATGAAAGAAAAGTGGGTAAGGCAAACGGCCATGGAGTAAAACCGTTATTAGCGCACCAGGATAGGAAGATTTGCCAAGACCTATAATAGATCTTGGCGGACGTAGCCTTCCTGGTGGAATTGCGCGAACCGGACTGCCTCTATAGCTGCCACCATCTTCCCCAGGAAGTGCATGAGGCGCCTTAAGGGATGTGACTGACTCCGAAGAAGGGATTGCACCCCTGCCTGCAGAGAAAGCCGTTTGTCTCTCGGAAGCTTGACTAACGCTTGCTGGGTATGAAACTCCATCCCAAGGTACGTCAGTGATTGGGTCGGTGTCAACTTGTATTTCGGGAAGTTGATGATCCACCCGAACCGCTGGAGAGTCGCCAGAGCGACAGATAGACTTTGTTGACACGCCACCCGAGACGGGGCCCTGACTAGGAGATCGTCCAAGTAGGGAATCACAGAGTGGCCCTGAGAATGCAGTACTGTCACAACGGATGCCATGACTTTGGTGAAAACCCATGGTGCTGTCGCCAAGCCGAAAGGCAATGCCACGAACTGGAGGTGTTCGTCCCCGATGGCGAAACGCAGGAAACGTTGATGCTCGGGTGCGATCGGTACATGGAGATAAGCATCCTTGATGTCGATCGATGCTAGGAAGCCTCCTTGTGACATTGAGGCGATGACCGAGCGGAGAGATTCCATCCGGAACCGTCTGGTTCTCACATGTCTGTTGAGCAGCTTGAGGTCCAGAACAGGATGGAATGACCCGTCCTTTTTTGGCACCACGAACAAGTTGGAGTAAAATCCGCGACCACGTTCCTGAAGGGGAACGGGGATAACAACTCCTTCCATCTTTAGAGCGGCTACTGCCTGAAAAAGTGCGTCGGCCTGAGCGGGGGGCGGAGAGGTTCTGAAGAAGCGAGCCGCAGGACGAGAGCTGAACTCTATCCTGTAACCATGAGACAGTGTCTCTCACCCATCGGTCTTGAACATGTGGCCACCAGGCGTCTCCAAAGCGGGAGAGCCTGCCACCGACCGAGGATGCGGTCAGGGGAGGCCGAGAGTCATGAGGAAGCTGTCTTGGAGGCAGTGCCTCCTGCGGCCTTTTGTGGGCGAGACTTGGATCGCCACGCATAGGAGTTCCTCTGGCCTTTCTCCGGCCTGTTGGACGAAGAGGATTGGGACTTGGCGGAGGGACGAAAGGACCGAAATCTCGATTGAACCTTTCTCTGTTGAGGTCTCTTAGGTTTGGCCTGGGGTAAGGAGGAATCCTTTCCTTTGGATTCCTTAATAATCTCATCCAATCGTTCGCCAAACAAACGGTCGCCAGAAAACGGCAAACCGGTTAAGAACCTCTTGGAAGCCGAATCTGCCTTCCATTCGCGCAGCCACATGGCCCTGCGGACTGCCACAGAGTTAGCGGATGCTACAGCTGTACGGCTAGCAGAGTCCAGGACGGCGTTCATGGCGTAGGATGAAAAGGCTGACGCCTGAGAGGTCAAAGACGCAACTTGCGGAGCAGAATTACGTGTGACAGCATTAATCTCAGTCAGACAAGCCAAGATTGCTTGGAGTGCCCACACGGCTGCAAAGGCCGGGGCAAAAGACGCGCCCGTGGCCTCATAGATGGACTTCACCAGGAGCTCAATCTGTCTGTCAGTGGCATCTTTTAGCGATGAGCCATCTGCAACCGACACCACGGATCTAGCCGCCAATCTTGAGACTGGAGGATCCACCTTGGGACAGTGAGCCCAACCCTTAACGACTTCAGATGGGAAGGGGTAACGCGTGTCAGTGAGGCGCTTAGGGCTAAGCCACACGGCGAGAAAAACAGTGCGAGTGGAGTGCGATAAAACATCGCATTCCCCTCGGACCAATTCTAGCCTGTGTGTCAGCGCACATGGGCGATTATTTTCTCAGCCCTAATCGGACTGAGAAAACAATCGCAGCATGCTGCGATTGTAAGCTGAGTCTCTTTCTCTCGCACCCATTCAAGTGAATGGGGCGAGAGAAAAATCGCACTGCACTCTCGGTACTCCGGTGTACTGCTAGTGCAGTGCGAGAATGGCAATAGCCGGCTACGCAGTAGAGAGGGAGAGAAATCCCTCCCTCCCCTCCTGAGTGCCGGCCCGCCCCCTGCAGCTGAGGTCTGCTCGCACGAACGGACCTCAGTTGCAAGGACACAGGCAAGACACTCGGCTCTGCTGTACTGCCAGCACGAGCCGAGTCTCATGCAAGTGGATCGCAGTAGTGCCCGTGTGGCCCCAGCCTTAGTAAAGCACTTGTCCGGGACCGCTCTGGGCTTCTGCACAGCGTCCCTGAAGTTAGAGTGATCAAAAAACGTATTGCGTGTACGTTTGGGGAACCGAAACTGGTGTTTCTCCTGCTGAGACGCCGACTCCTCTACAGGAGGAGGCGAGGGACAGAGATCTAACACCTGGTTGATGGACGAGATAAGATCATTTACTAAGGCGTCCCCCTCAGGTGTATCAAGGTTAAGGGCGACGTCAGGGTCAGAGCCCTGAGCTGCGACGTCCGCCTCGTCCTCCAGAGAGTCCTCAAGCTGGGCTCCCGAGCAGCGAGAGGAAGTCGGGGAAGAGTCCCAGCGAGACCGCTTAGCCGGTCGGGGGCTGCGGTCCGGGCAGGAGTCCTCCGCCTGAGACCGAGGGGCCAACCTATGAGCGCGCTGTGGCGCGGACCGAGAGGGGCCTGGAGGCGACGAGCCAACAGGGGCCGGGGCCTGTGAAGGGTCCGTTCTGGACTGCAAAGCCTCTAGCACCTTAGAAGACCATTTGTCCATAGACTGTGCAATGGATTGAGAAAGTGACTTAGTTTCTCAGCAAAAGAGGCGAACTCTGTCCCTGCAGCCTGGTCAGGGGGAGCAGGGGGGTCTACATGAGCCGAGGGGCCCACCAGTGTCCGAGGCTCCGGCTGAGCAAGCGAAACAGGGGTCGAGCATTGCTCACAGTGAGGGTAGGTGGAACCCGCAGGTAACATAGCCCCACAAGAGGTACAGGCCGCAAAAAAACCCTGTGCCTTAGCAGCTTTGCTCCTTGTGGACGACATGCTGTTGTCTCCTAGGAGAGTGATCACTGAGGGTATATGGGAAAGGGGTATACAGCCCACCGAACAGATAGATATAGATATATACGTATCTAATCCGGCACCCTAGGGGGACCAGCACCGGGTGACCGGTGTGGCTTACCGACCGCTAACGAGCGGAGTGTGTCCTCCAGATTCCCTGCCTTGGATCCCCCGGAGCTGCAGAGCTGTTCACTGAGAATCCTCCACCGGCAGAATGCCAAAAAAATGGCTGCCGGAGCTCTCAGGGGAGGAGTGGAGCCGTGGGCGGTGCCAGCAAAAGTGCGGGAATCTGGGGTCCCCACAGTGATCAGTGAGGGGGGAGGAAACATGCAGGATGCTCCAGCCCTCAAATCCGACGTCAGGTCGGTAATCCCGCCCTTACCCCTGACAGGCAGGCCCGGGGGCGGGATTTTTGCGACTAGGCCGCGATGAAGCCGGGGACTAAATTTGAGACCGCGCCCGACAAGCAGGCACGGTCGGCGCAGAAGTCCACCGGCCTCCTGAATTCAGCAGCCGCCGCAGCGTCCGGGAAGAAGGTGCGCTCCCTGCACAGTCCCCTATGGGGACACAGAGTGCCTTTGAGTTGCAGGGCCCGGTCCCTGAGGTTGAAGAGGCTCTGGTCCGGCAGGTTCCCACAGGGGCTGCGGATGGAGCACGGTCCCAGTAAATGGATGACCGCTTAGGATCCCACTTCTCCCAGAGCCGCTTAAGGGATGGTGAATAAGACGGCATGTGGCTCCAGCCTCTGTACCCGCAATGTGTACTTCAACCTTAACACCGCCGACGTAGTGGGGTGAGAAGGGAAACATGCCGGGGGCCCCGTGGGGCCCTCTTTTCTTCCAACCGACATAACTAAGTTGAGAATGAATGAGTGGATGTGTGCCTCCTTCCACACAAAGCGCAAAACTGAGGAGCCCGTGATCCACGGGAGGGTGTATAGGCAGAGGGGAGGGGTTACACTTTTTTAAAGTGTAATACTTTGTGTGGCCTCCGGAGGCAGAAGCTATACACCCAATTGTCTGGGTCTCCCAATGGAGCGACAAAGAAATTAAAGTTTATAAAGTTTGAAAATTCATCCAGTTTTTGATTGACCTCGCTGCTAATATCTGGGCGGATTATGCACAGTTTCTTCCCCCCCCCCCCCCAACCGCCTGTTCCTCCCTCTCTCTGGCTGTATGTAAATTTCTAATCTTCAGTTACACGGCGTCGGAGTTAGCGCCTGCGCATATCGCTCATCTCCGGTGCAGTGTTTCTGAACTACTGAGCCGTAGCCTGGTGCCTGAAAGCCCAAGAGGCACCGACAGCTCTGGTCGAGTGCGCCTTAATCCCCGGCGGGGGAGGCACCTGAGAACATTGGTAGGCATCGGATATGGCCGACCTAATCCAACGAGCTAGGGTCAGTTTAGAAGCAGAGAGACCCTTGCGCTGACCTGTGGTCAGCACAAAAAGAGAGGTGCACCGCCTAAGGGCAGCGGTGCGTGACATAGATCCGGAGCGCCCGCACCAAATCTAAAGTATGCAACGCTTTCTCAAAGCGATGCACAGGGGCCGGACAAAGGGAAGGCAATGAAATGTCCTGGTTAAGGTGGAAAGGAGACACCACCTTAGGGAGAAAGTCCGGAGTCGGACGGAGAACCACCTTGTCTTGGTGAAAAACCAAAAAGGGTGACTCCGAAGAGAGCGCAGCCAAATCAGAGACTCTCCTGAGAGAAGTTATGGCAACCAGAAAGACCACTTTCTGTGAAAGACGAAACAAAGAAACCTCCCTAAGAGGCTCAAAGGGGGGCTTTTGTAAGGCCGTGAGGACCAGATTAAGGTCCCAGGGATCCAGAGGCCGCCGGTAAGGCGGAATGATGTGAGATGCGCCCTGCATGAAGGTGCGCACCTGGGCCAGTCGGGCGATACGCCGCTGGAACAACACTGACAGAGCCGAGACCTGTCCCTTGAGGGAATTGAGGGATATACCGGACTGTAGAAAGGACAGGATGGTCGGCAAGGAGATGACCTCGGAAGGAATGCCTGAAGCAGTCAGGATCCAGGACTCAAGAGCCACGCCGTCAATCTGAGAGCCGCAGAATTCTGGCGGAAAAACGGACCTTGTGAGAAGGTCTGGGCGGTCCGGGAGATGCCACGGCACCTCTACGGACAGACGGAGCAGGTCTGGGTACCAAGCTCGCCTGGGCCAGTCTGGAGCAATGATTATGACCCGACGGCCCTCCATTCTGATCTTGCGCAAGACTCTGGGCAAGAGAGCTAGAGGGGGAAACACGTAGGCCAGACGGAACTGGGACCAATCCTCAACCAGCGCGTCCGCCGCCAAGGCCTGAGGATCGTGGGAGCGAGCCACGTAAACCGGGACCTTGTTGTTGTGCCGGGATGCCATTAGATCCACTTCCGGAGTGCCCCACTTGCGGCAAATTGACCGGAACACTGCCGGATGCAGGGCCCACTCGCCGCTGTCCACAGTCTGATGGCTGAGATAATCTGCCTCCCAGTTTTCTACGCCTGGGATGTGGACTGCGGATATGGTGGACTTTGAGTCCTCCGTCCACTGAAGGATACGTTGAACTTCCAACATTGCTAGGCGGCTGCGAGTCCCGCCCTGGTGATTGATGTAGGCAACTGCTGTCACGTTGTCTGACTGGACTCGAATGTGCTTGCCCGCCAACAGGTGGTGAAAGGCTACAAGAGCTAGGAGCACAGCTCTGATTTCCAGCACATTCATCGAGAGGGCTGATTCGGACAGAGTCCAAGTGCCCTGTGCTCGGTGGTGGAGAAACACTGCTCCCCAGCCGGATAGACTGGCATCCGTGGTGAGAATCACCCAGGACGGGGCCAGAAATGAGCGTCCCTGGGACAGAGAGAGGGGGCGAAGCCACCACTGAAGAGAGCTCCTGGTCTGTGGCGACAGAGCCACTAGCCTGTGCAAGGAAGAGGTCAGCTTGTCCCAACAGCGGAGAATGTCCAGCTGCAGGGTACGCAGATGGAACTGGGCAAAGGGAACCGCTTCCATTGACGCCATCTGACCCAGCACCTGCATGAGGTGCCTGATGGAATGACGGCGGGGCCTCAGCAGAGAGCGTACCGCCAGATGAAGGGACTGCTGTTTGACTAAGGGCAGCTTCACAAGTGCCGGCAGAGTCTCGAATTGCATCCCTAGGTACGTAAGTTTCTGGGTCGGGGTCAGAGTGGACTTGGGCAGATTGACAAGCCACCCGAATTGAACAAGCGTGGCGAGAGTGAGCGAGACACTCCGCTGACAGTCTGCACTGGATGAAGCCTTGACTAGAAGGTAGTCCAGGTAAGGAATCACTGCCAACCCCTGGAGGTGCAGAACCGCAACCACTGCTGCCATGACCTTGGTGAATACACGAGGGGCCGTGGCTAACCCGATTGGGAGAGCCACGAATTGGAAATGTTCCTCTCCAATTGCAAAACGTAGCCAACGCTGGTGTGAAACTGCAATTGGCACATGCAGATAAGCATCTCTGATGTCGATGGATGCTAAAAAATCTCCTTGGGTCATTGAGGCAATGACCGATCGCAGAGATTCCATGCGAAAGTGCCGCACCTGAACATGCTTGTTGAGAAGCTTGAGATCCAGGATGGGCCGGAAGGAACCGTCCTTCTTGGGGACTGGGAAGAGGTTTGAGTAGAAACCTCTGAACCGTTCCCGGGCGGGAACCGGTACAATCACTCCGTTGGCCTGCAAGGAAGCCACGGCCTGAGAGAAGGCGGCGGCCTTGGAGCAGGGGGGAGTGGACAGAAAAAAATCTGTTTGGCGGGCTGGAAGAAAATTCTATCCTGTAGCCGTGGGAGATGATATCCCGCACCCACTGATCGGAGACGTGTTGGAACCACACGTCACCAAAGTGGGAGAGCCTGCCACCGACCAAGGACGTTGCTGGCGCAGCCAGATAGTCAAGAGGAGGCTGCCTTAGTGGCAGCGGCTTCTCCGCTCTTCTGAGGACGCGGCTTCGTGCGCCAGCTGGGTTTTCGATCCTTGGCTGAGTTAGTGGACGAGGCTGAGGGCTTAGAGGATGACCAGTTAGAGGAACGAAAGGAACGAAACCTCGACTGGTTCCTGCCCTGGACAGGTTTCCTGGTTTTAGTTTGTGGCAAGGAAGTACTCTTCCCGCCAGTAGCTTCCTTAATATTTTCATCCAGTGGTTCACCGAACAGCCGGGACCCAGCAAAGGGGAGCCCAGCAAGGTACTTCTTAGAAGAAGCGTATGCTTTCCACTCTCGAAGCCACAAGATCCTGCGGATCGCGAGGGAATTAGCGGAAGCCACCGCCGTGCGGTGAGAAGCCTCCAGAATGGCAGACATGGCATAGGATGAAAAAGCCGAAGCCTGGGAAGTTAAGGCAACCATTTCGGGCATAGAGTCCCTGGTGAGGGAATGCATCTCCTCCAGAGAAGCAGAGACGGCCTTAAGAGCCCACACCGCTGCAAAAGACGGGGAGAACGAGGCCCCTGCCGCCTCATATACAGATTTGGCCAGAAGGTCAACCTGGCGGTCAGTGGGATCCTTAAGTGAGGTGCCATCGGCCACAGATACAACTGTCCGGGCTGAGATTCTAGACACCGGAGGATCTACCTTTGGTGAATGAGCCCACTCCTTGACCACCTCTGGTGGAAAGGGAAAACGTTCATCAGAACTACGCTTTGGGAAGCGTTTGTCAGGACAGGCCCTGGGCTTGGTCACAGTGGCCTGAAAACTGGAGTGGTTAAACAACATACTCCTTGCTCTCTTAGGTGAGGTAAACTGGTGTTTTTCTACCAGAGAGGCTTGTTCCTCTGACACTGGTGGATTGAGGTCCAGTACGGAATTAATGGACGCAATCAAGTCACTAACATCCGCATCCCCTTCAGATAAATCAATGGGGTACATAAAGGTAGCGTCCGAGCCCACAGTAAAGGCATCCTCCTCGCCCTGCAATTCAGCTCGTGAATCAGAGCCTGTGGGACGAGGAAGGAGAAGAGTCCCTGCGTTTCCGTTTATGAGCACGGGGTCCGGGAACAGATGAAAAATCCTCTGTGAGCTCTGCAGAGGGAGTCGGAGCAGCAGAGGCGCCCTGAGAAGGGGGCTGATGCATGGTCAGCAGAGTCCGGGACAGCTGTCCCATGAAGATAGCTTTAGAAAACAATGCTACCCAAGCCGGGGGTTCAGCCACCGGGGCTGGAGCAGCCGGAGGGACCCCTGGGGAGACTGCAGGCTGAGGCACCACCATGTTAGAGCAGGCATCACAATGTGGATATGTGCTCGGTTTAGGCAGTATGAGCTGACATGCAGTGCACATAGAGTAAAGCCTTGCAGCCTTGCTCCTAGTGAGAGACATGCTGCTGAGGTGGAGGCTCTGCAGTAAAGAACACACTCCTTCAGAATGACCCCCAGAGAGTGTATAATAAAGTCCACAACCAGAGGTTGTGGCTTACCAGACCGTTTTGTGTGCCCTCCGGATTCCACAGCTTGGACCCCCAGACAGATGCAGAGCTGCAGCAGCCAGCGCCAATCAGTGTGTAAACGCTGATAAAATGGCGCCGGAGTGAGGAGGGGGGGCGGGGTTTAGTCCAAGAGCGGGAACCGGAGGGCCAAGGAGAAATACAGGGGAGGGAAACATCTCCTCAGAGAGGAGTGTCCTCCCCTGAGCTGAACGGCCGGTGGGCTGCGCCGCACTGTCCCCCTGCATGACTGACATGCAGGGGCAGTGAAAACGAAACTAGGCCGCAGCCGAAGCCAGGGCCTAAATTTTCTCATGCGGCCGACGAGCAGGCACCCTCGGCGCGGTTCTCAGGAGAAAACCAGAGAACCGGCCGGAAATCACAGCACAGTGACATAACACATTCTCCCCACAATAAATGCACAAGGGACCCTTCAATAACGTCTCAATACTTAGCTTATGAGACGCAGGGCCAGGTCCCTGAGGGGTGAGCGCTCCGTCCGGCAGGGTCCTGAAAGGGCTGCGGATGGAGACCGGTCTCCTGCAAAGCAGAGAGAACCGTGATGGCTCCCACTTCAAGCCAGAGCCCGAGGGATGGTGAAGGAGCGCGGCATGTAAGGCTCCAGCCTTGTAAATCAACCTTAACAGCACCGCCGACACAGTGGGGTGAGAAGGGACATGCCGGGAGTCCAGATTGGACCCGCTTTTCTTCCAACTCTTTGAAATCAAAAAGCAAAAATCAAAAATCAGATGAGAATGCATGTGTGTGACCTCCTGAACACAAAGCATTGAACTGGCTAGATGTGGTCATCCAGGGGGTGTATATGCTCGGAGGGAGGAGCTACACTTTTTAGTGTAGTACTTTGTGTGTCCTCCGGAGGCAGAAGCTATACACCCATGGTCTGGGTCTCCCATAAGGAACGATGTAGAAACATTGTTAGTTACTTTCAGAATCTCTCTGCCTACATTATGCTGCTCTCCCGGTGAAGTAGCAAAAACCTGGTGACAGATTCCCTTCTAAAGTCATTTTGAATCTGACAGCAACATTTATGAATTGTTGACTGGGGCACTATCCCATGCACCTGCTAGTGATGCAATCTCAGGATGCCAATCATGCCAGACTCCAGATTTTTCTCTGTATACTGGAGTACTACTGAGTAGCCGTATATAGAGCTTATGAAACAATCAGACAATGTCTGGTTCAAGGTCCCCAAGAGGACAAAGATGATGTTTCGGGGGAGGGGGGGGGGTATGCAGCAATTTCTAGAATCAGAATGGCAGAGTTGGAAGGAACCTCAGGTGCCATCGGGTCCACCTCCCTGTGTGAGCAGGTTTTCCAAAAGCATCCCAGCTAGATGTTCATCCAGATTCCGCTTGAAGATTTTCATTGATGGAGAGTAGAGCTGGGTGGACTCAAAGACAACCGGGACCGGCAGGGTTTTTCTTTTTTTTTTTAAACCCGGTTCTGATCCATTATCTGGTTTCCATATAAAAGTCTATGAGAATCAGAAACCTGAGAAAAACATTGGTAAAAGGGATAGGGAGAAGGAGTGGGAGCGCTGTAGTCACCCATGCTCAGTCATGGTGGCAAGCTGCTTCAAGGTAACACATTCACTTCCGGAGCAGCCGCCTTTGAATATACACTGCTTTCCTGCTCACCGGTGCCTCTGGTTGCAGTCAGCTGCGCCCCCACTCTGAGTGTCAGCATTTCAGCTGACTGCTTTTAATCAGAGGCGCTATGCTTGTCTACATCACAGGCCGGGGTTACACTGGCGTATGGCATCAGATGTGAGAGCATCGGATGCAATATGCTAACTATCCTCGGCTCAGGCTCTGCTGCGAGCGTGGTCCGAGTGTCATGTAACTGACCCGATACAGTGATGGGATCACAGCTGCTGGAGAGGGAGGGATTAATCCCCCCCTCCCCTTCCCCCATCTTCTTCATTGTCAGCCTGTGCATATATCGCACTGCACCTTGGATAACAGTGCGTAGTTTGATGTGTCTCTTGCACACAGACTTGTATGGATGCGAGTGAGACTCGCAGACAGGCTGGTATTACACTTACGAGTGACTCGCGTGAGTATTGAGCCGCATCACCCAGCACGGCCTGACGCTATCTGGAAAGGAGCATGCATTTCTATGCTGCTGCACACTCGTGTCTTGAGTGGCAGGACGTACCAGGTGATGCGACTTAATACTCGCGCGAGTCACTCGTTAGGCTATGTGCCCACGCTACAGGATTTACCGCTGATTTGCCGCGGATTTTGCCGCGGATTTACCGCGGATTTGCCGAAAATCTGCAGCAGCAGCACTTCCAAGCCATTTCAATGGCATTTTGGAAATGCTGTGCCCATGCTGCGGATTTTTCCGCTGCGGATTTGCCGCGGATTTTGATCCGGAAAAATCTGCAGCATGTCAATTGTTTGGTGCAGATTTGGTGCGGATTTTTGGTTTTGAATGGGGAAAAAAAGAAAAATAAAATCCGCATCAAAATCCGCGGCAAATCCGCGGCAAATCCGCGGGTGCGGATTTGCCGCGAAAGTCGCGGATTTTCAGGCAAAAAAATCCGCAGGGACATTCTAGCGTGGGCACATAGCCTAAGGGTAATACCTGCCACAAACAGCATGCTGACATTTTTTTCCTCAGTCCAATTAGGGCTGAGGAAAAACTCGCAGATGTGAGCTACAGCATTGTTTGACATGGGGGCCGTGTGCACTCATGCAAGTCATACGTCAGTGACTACTTGTACAGTTTAAAAAAAAAAAAAAGCATAGGGTCCCCGTACCCCCATATTGTAGCAGCACAAATAAAGCCACATTCTGCAGCCCCAGCCCTGTGCTTATCTTGGCTATGCATCAAAATAAGGAACCACAAGCAGGGTTTTTTTTTTTTTTTAAATTTAAAAAAACGATGTGCGGTTCCCTAAATTTTGATACTCTGCCAAGATAAAGTTTTACAGCTGGGGTTGGTATTCTCAGACTGGGGAGACCTACGTTATTGGAAACCCCCAGCCTAAAAAAAAGGAACCTGCAGCTGCCTGGAATTGTCGCATCCATTGGATGCAACAAGCCCGGTGCTTTATCTGGCTGTTCCCAATTGCCCTGGTGCGTTGGCAATCGGGGAAATTAAGGGTTAATAAAAGCCTACAGCTGTCACTAAGCCCTAGGTTATTGATAGCAGGAGTCTGAGCCCCCCCCCCTCTCATCACTAATCTGTAAGTGAAAGTAAACAAACACCAAAAAAATCCTTTATTTGGAATAGAATACAAAAAACACCCTCTCCTACCCCTTTATCAACCCCCTGCAGGTCCGACGTAATCCACACGAGGTCCCACAGCGATTCCAGCTCTGCTACATCTCAGTCACTAGACACTGCCACAGAGCTAGACTGCTCGCTGTGCGCCTCACGGAGAGAATAAATGAGCTGCGATGACTGATTGCAGTCAGACATGGTCACACAGGCTGGGGGCACATCTGACAGAGGCCAGGCCGGCAGAGAAAGCAGTGCTGAGTGCATATGGACGAGCAATGATGAGTGGAGGCCACAGGAGCAACGTACAGCTGTGCAGGAGCAGTGTTATAGCTGCGATGGAGCCTCAGTAAATATGAAGTGCTTGCTTCATTCTTATTTTCCACCCTTTTTTTTTTTTTATTTCTTTTATATATATATTTTTTTTTTTTTAAAACTTGAGTGCTGATTCAAACACCCGGGAAACCTTGAAACCGTGTGGATCCGACTTTTGCAGTCCAGGTCCGCTCATCTCTAATGTGGAGCTCACTACGTCCTATGGTAGCCAGTTCCATGCTCTGACTCCTCATTGTCAAAGCTTTTCCCACTGTCTAATCTGAATCTTCTTCCTTTTAGTTTTGTTTCCTCCCATTGCTTCTTGTACTTCCTTGTGCTAATGAGAACAGGGTAGTTCCCTCTTAACTGACTACATTTCACATACTTTTAGACTGCTATTAAAGGGAACCAATCAACAGGATTTTCATATACAAGCTAAAGCCAGTGCTATACTGGCACTATAATGCTGATTACATACCTGTAGTGGTCAGTTCCAATGTTTAGGTTTTGAAATCCAAAAAAAAAAAAAGTTTATAAAATTAGCCGCTTCTTGAGTGACAGTTGCAGTGGAGCATATCATATATTCATAGTTATCTTCTCACCGTTAGAATTAGCATAAGTATTATACAAACGATTCACTTTGTTGCAGGACCTGTGTGAGGTCATACCCATGTGACCAGAAGAGATGGGGGCCTCAGCTACCAATGAGTGATACCAGGTCACATGGATATGGCCTCATCACAGGTCCTGCTGCAACAGTGTGAGTCATTTGTATAATACTTATGCTAATTATAACGGGGGGGAGGGGATAACTATGAATACCCTGCAGCTATTATCTGATCCTCAGCCGCTGTCACTCAAGAAGCAGCTAATTTTATAAACTTTACTTTTTTGGATTTCAAAACTTAAACATCCGAGCTGAGCACTCCAGGTATGTACAGAATCAGCATGATAGTGCCAGTATAGCACTGGCTTTAGCTTATATACGAAAATCCTGGTGATTGATAAGTCTCCTCTTAGCCTTTTCTTTTGCAAACATTCTAATTTTTGTAACCATTTTATAAAAAAACAAAACAAAAAACAAAAACACAGACCCACACATTTGTCACTACTGCATTCATAAAAGTATGATAAAATGTATTAACTGTAAAAGGCCAAAAAGACAAAACAGACGTTTTGTACACAATGCTGCCAGAACAAAGCTCAAGATGCACAAACCCACAAAAGCATATTTCAAAACTTCCAACTTGCCATACAGAACAAAAGGGGTTCTTGGAGGAAGGGAAAGAAAAACTAAACTGGACAAGAACAAACATACAAATATAGCAGAGAAAGCGCCATTTCTCACAGACTTTAGAGTAGTCAGATTCGGGGTGAACAAACTCCACAAAACCTTTCCTGTTTGTTGTGCGTTTACCTTCCAAGTCAGTGATCATGGTTTCATGCTTGTGTTTCAGTTTAGCAAGGCTCTTTGACTTTTCTTCTTCCTCAGCTAGATTGGTTGAAAATTCTGCAATTCGATCCTCAAGAAGTTTTTTCTCCTTTAAAAAGTAACAAAAATGGATAAATTAGAGGCAACACATGAAATTAGTGGATTCTGTTTTAACAATAGGGCCTAAAATGCATTTACTCATCATAGAAAATGCATTTTAAGGGTATTTGTCACCAGGTTTTTGCTACCCCATCTGAGAGCAGCATAATGTAAGGGCAGATACCCTGATTTCAGTGATGTGTCACTTACTGAGCGAGCCGTTTGCAGTCATTTTGATAAAAATCAATGTTTTCTCTCCTGCATATCTAGCAGTTACACAGAGCTCATGAATATGCTGGACTACCTGCAGCACATCAAGTAGTCCGCTAATGATAAAATCACTGATCAGCAGTAGGTCATCAAAACTACACTAAGCAGCCCAGTAAGTGACACATTGCTGGAATCAGGGTCTCTGCTGCTATGCGGTGCTGCTCTCAGATTAGGTGGCAAAAATCCGCTGATACAAGTTGATTGACTATTTTTAGATTAACAAAAAAGACCCAATCTCCAATGTGAAATCAGTAGACAACAGGTCACTATTAAAAGGTTTCATACATGACTTGTAGTAAACCTGTCAGATGAAATAGTGCTGGAAGGTTCACCAAGCATCCTTACCATTCCCTGCCCCAAATTTACTAAGTGTGCCATTAGCACCTCATGACTAAGATTTTAATCCCTTACTGAGCAGGCTAAATTATTCTAATTGACATGTCATGATGTGGCAATAACTGCAATCTTTTAACATATCCCAGTGATTGAGAAAAAAATAAATAAATTGATATGCTACAACAGATTTTTGGAATCTTTAGTGTTCAGTTAACTATACAACTAACCTGGCAGTATGATTACATAGATTAAAAAAAAAAAAAAAAACAAAAAAAAAACAACCACCCAAACACTATACATATTTGATAAGTGGTGACTCAGCAATGGTCTAGTAACTTATTCTATATACAGCAAAGCCATAACATTGCTGTATATAGAAGAAGTCACAGTCTCCTATGAACGCCGGCCACGGGCTGGCCTTCACAGGAATACTGTGATGACAGACAGGGGAGGGGTAATCTGCTGCAGACCCCTGACTGGCATGACAACTCATCAGTGTCCCGCAAACCACATCGCATAAGCGCAGATGAAGGGATAGAGCAATGCATCCCACTGCTGGTGCACGTTAAATGCAGTGGCCAGATTGATAACTGCATTTAACATTTTAACAGAAAACACAAAAACCTGAGCTGAAACAATGTTCAGTAAACATGCAACATTAAGCATGTGAATTGCAGCCTTAAGACTAGAAAAAACCAAGGAGAAAAATTGTATGAAAAATACCCTGAATATAAATAAATAAATTGCAAGTGCTTAATAACAGGGTACTTAGTGTATACATTTTTGCAAAAAGGTAAAAAGCTGTCTCACCTCGTCACGGTGTACCCATCTGAGACAGTCCCTAACCTACTGAAGTTAAAAACATTATCAATACCTGACTTGTGTCATGTCAGAACTCCAATGTGGATGGTGGCAAGTGGTTAGCTGTGTCCCAGATAAAATACACAGCAAAGTGAGACGCAATCAGCTGTTCAGTCTCAGTACTAGGAGGGCTGCACCCCCAACTTGCAACCAAGCAAGAAAACATACAAAAAACACAAAAACCTGAGCTGAAACAATGTTCAGTAAACATGCAACATTAAGCATGTGAAATGTATACAAAAATGTATACACTAAGTACCCTGTTATTAAGCACTTGCAATTTATTTATTTATATTCAGGGTATTTTTCATACAATTTTTCTCCTTGGTTTTTTCTAATTTTAACAGCCCTAGGTGGCGCTCAGCTCCACCCACAGCTGTTAGAGGCACGTCTGAATAAACCAGCCGACATGTGCAGGGAGAGGTGTGGGCTCGGAGTGCGAGCCAGCATTAAAGGCAGGGAAACACCAGACAAGGGGGTTTATCTAATAAAGTTTTATTTGTATTAACCCCTTCAGCCCTCGGGCACTTTCCATTTTTGCGTTTTTGCTCCCCTTCTTCCGAGAGGCGTAACTTTTTTATTTTTAAATCAATCTTGCCATATGAGGGCTTGTTTTTTGCGGGACAAGTTGTACTATTAAATAAAACCATAAGTTTTAACATATAGTGTACTGGAAAAGGGCAAAAAAATTCCAAGTGCGGAAAAATTGCAAAAAAAGTGTGATCGTACAATAGTTTTTGGGATCTTTTATTCACTGTGTTCACTATATGGTAAAACTGAGGTATCTATGTGATGCCTCTGGTGGGTGCGAGTTTGTAGACACCAAACATGTATAGGTTTACTTGTATCTAAGGGGTAAAAAAAAATTCACAAGCTTGTCCAAAAGAAGGGAATTTTGTTACTTACCGTAAATTCCTTTTCTTCTAGCTCCTATTGGGAGACCCAGACGATTGGGTGTATAGCTACTGCCTCCGGAGGCCACACAAAGTATTACACTAAAAAGTGTAAGGCCCCTCCCCTTCTGGCTATACACCCCCAGTGGGATCACTGGCTCACCAGTTTTAGTGCAAAAGCAAGAAGGAGGAAAGCCAATAACTGGTTTAAAACAAATTCACTCCGAAGTAACATCGGAGAACTGAAAACCATTCAACATGAACAACATGTGTACCCGAAAAACCACCAAAAATCCCGAAGGACAACAGGGCGGGTGCTGGGTCTCCCAATAGGAGCTAGAAGAAAAGGAATTTACGGTAAGTAACAAAATTCCCTTCTTCTTCGGCGCTCCATTGGGAGACCCAGACGATTGGGACGTCCAAAAGCTGTCCCTGGGTGGGTAAAGAAAAACCTCATGTTAGAGCTGCAAAGACAGCCCTCCCCTACGGGGAGGCAACTGCCGCCTGCAGGACTCTTCTACCTAGGCTGGCGTCCGCCGAAGCATAGGTATGCACCTGATAATGTTTGGTGAAAGTGTGCAGACTCGACCAGGTAGCTGCCTGGCACACCTGTTGAGCCGTAGCCTGGTGTCGTAATGCCCAGGACGCACCCACGGCTCTGGTAGAATGGGCCTTCGGCCCTGATGGAACCGGAAGCCCAGCAGAACGGTAGGGTTCAAGAATTGGTTCCTTGATCCATCGAGCCAGGGTGGCTTTGGAAGCCTGCGACCCTTTGCGCTGACCAGCGACAAGTATAAAGAGTGCATCCGAGCGGCGCAGGGGCGCCGTGCGGGAAAAGTAGATTCTGAGCGCTCTCATCAGATCCAACAAATGCAAATCCAATTCATATCGATGAACTGGATGAGGACAAAAGGAAGGTAAGGAGATATCCTGACTGAGATGAAAGGGGGATACCACCTTAGGGAGAAACCCCGGAATCAGGCGCAGCACTACCTTGTCTTGGTGAAAAACCAGGAAAAGGGCTTTGGATGACCGCGCTGCTAGCTCGGACACTCTCTGAAGAGATGTGACCGCAACCAAAAAAGGCCACTTTCTGTGACAGTCGAGAAAGTGAAAAAACATCCCTCAGAGGCTCAAAGGGCGGCTCCTGGAGAGCAATTAGTACCCTGTGCAGATCCCATGGGTCTAACGGCCTCTTGTACGGAGGGACAATATGACCAACCCCCTGCAGGAACGTGCGTACCTGAGGAAGTCGTACTATGCGCTTCTGAAAGAATACAGACAGCGCTGGGACTCGTCCGTTAAGAGAGCCGAGCGACAAACCTTTTCCCAAACCAGATTGCAGGAAGGAAGGAAAAGTAGGCAATGCAAATGTCCAGTGAGACACTCCCTGAGCAGAGCGCTAAGATAAGAATATCTTCCACGTCTTGTGGTAGATCTTGGCAGACGCCGGCTTCCTAGCCCGTCTCATGGTGGCAATGACGTCTTGAGATAATCCTGAAGACGCTAGGATCTCGGACTCGATGGCCACACAGTCAGGATCAGGGCCGTAGAATTCAGTGGAAAAAACGGCCCTTAGGACAGTAAGTCTGGCCGGTCTGAGAGTGCCCACGGTTGGCCGACCGTGAGATGCCACAGATCCGGGAACCACGACCTCCTCGGCCAGTCTGGGACGACGAGGATGGCGCGGCGGCAAGCGGAGCTGAGCTTGCGTAGCACTCTGGGCAACAGTGCCAGAGGTAGAAGACATAGGGTAGCTGGAACTGCGACCAATCCTGAACTAGGGCGCCTGCCGCTAGAGCACTTTGCTCGTGAGACCGCGCCATGAAAATCGGGACCTTGTTGTTGTGCCGAGACGCCATTAGGTCGACGTCCGGCATCCCCCAGCGGCTACAGATTTCCTGACACCATTCTGGGTGCAGAGGCCATTCCCCTGCGTCCATACCCAGGCGACTGAGGAAGTCCGCTTCCCAATTTCCTACGCCCGGGATGTGAACTGCGGATATGGTGGATGCTCTGTCCCCCACCCACATCAGAATCCGCCGGATTGCCTGGTAGGCTTGGCGATGCGTGTTCCGCCTTGGTGGGCGATGTCTGCCACCGCTGTGGAATTGTCCGACTGAATTCGGATCTGTTTTCCTTCCAGCCACTGCTGGAAGGCTTGCAGGGCAAGATACACTGCCCAGATTTCCAGAACATTGATCTGAAGGATGGACTCCTCTGAAGAGAGTCCTTGACCGTCTGAGAAGGGAAACGTTCCTGACTAGGGATGTCGACTCCCCAACCCATTGGCAAAGCATGTCCCATTGAAGTGGACGCAGATGAAACTGCGCGAAAGTGACTGCCTCTGCATGAGGCGTCTTAAGGGGTGTGACTGGCCTTGAAGGAGAGACTGCACCCCCGTCTGTAGTGAACGCTGCTTGTCCAGCGGAAGCTTCACTATCGCTGAGGGAGTGTGAAACCCCATGCCCAGATATGTCAGCGATTGGGTCGGTGCCCGATGTAACCTTGAAAAGTTGATGATCCACCCGAAACTCTGGAGAGTCTCCAGCGCCACGTTCAGGCTGTGTCGGCATGCCTCTTGAGAGGGTGCCTTGACAAGTGGATCGTCCCAGTAAGGATCACAGAGTGACCCTGAGAGTGCAGGACTGCTCCCACTGCTGCCCTCAACTTGGTGAAAACCCGTAGGGCTGTCGCCAGACCAAAGGGCAGGGCTACGCACTGAAGATGCTAGTCTTCAATAACGAAAACGTAGCAAACGCTGGTGCTCTGGAGCAATCGGCACGTGGAGATAAGCATCCTGATGTCTATTGATGCTAGGAAATCTCCTTGCGACATTGAGGCAATGACGGAGCGGAGGGTTACATCCGGAACCGCCTGGCCTTCACGTGCTTGGTGAGCAGTTTTAGGTCCAGAACGGAACGGAAAGAGCCACCCCTTTTTTGGCACCCCAATCAGATTGGAGGAAAAAACCGTGTCTTGTTCCTGAAGAGGAACAGGGATTACCACTTATTCTGCCTGCAGAAGAGCATCGGCTCAGTGGGGGGAGGGGGGGGGGGGAAGTTCTGAAGAATCGAGTCGGAGGACGAGAACAGAGCTCTATCCTGTACACGTGAGACAAAATGTCTCTCACCCACCGGTCTGTGACCTGTGGCAGCTAAATGTCGCCAAGCGGGAGATTCTGCCACCAACCGCGGATGCGGAGAGAGAGAGCTGAAAGTCATGAGGAGACCGCCTTGGTAGCGGTTCCTCCTGCTGCCTTCCTTGGGCGTGATTGAGCCCGGCCGGAATCTGAGTCCCTCTGAGCCTTTTGAGCCCTTTTGGACGAGGACAATTGGGACCTGCCCGAGCCTGGGAAGGACCAACCTCGACTGTCCCTCCAGGACAGCATTACTAGGGTAAGTCGCAATGCAGACATTGCGAGGTTAAGGACACCACCTGCGGCACAGATGTACATGTGCTCAAGACCAGCTGCGCAAGCCCAGCTGAAATAGGATAGAGTGCCCATACGGCTGCGAATGCCGGAGCAACCGACACGCTGATAGCTTCACAGACAGATTTCAACCAGAGGTCCATCTGTCTGTCAATGGCATCTTTAAGTGAAGTCCCATCTCCACTGCAACTATGGATCTAGCCGCAAGCCTGGAGATTGGGGGATCCACCTTTGGACCCTGGGTCTAGCGCTTTACCACGTCAGGGGAAAGGGATAACGTGTATCCTTAAAACGTTTGGAGAAAAAGCTTATCTGGTAAGCGTGGTGTTTCTGAACTGCTTCTCTGAAGTCAGCGTGGCCAGAAAAATACGCAATATACGCATGAGTACTGAAAAAGGATTTCTCCTGCTGTGAAGCTGACTCCTCCAATGGGGGAGCTGAGGGAGAAATATCCAACATTCCATTGATGGACGCTATAAGATCATTCACTATGGCGTCACCATCCGGTGTATCCGGATTGAGAGCGGTGTCAGGACCAAAGCCCTGATCAGCTACGTCTGCCTCATCATACAGAGAGTCCTTGCTGGGACCTTGACCAGTGATGAAGCCGTGCCGCACCCAGCGAGCTAGCTTAGGCTGTCTGGGACTGCCGTCCGTGTCAGAGCCTTCACCCTGGAATGCCTGGGACCCCCCCGGAGCACTGATTACGTTCCAAATGAGGGTGGCCAGGGAGCATTAATCAAGATTGCCCATGGCCTGTCTGGACTGCAAAGTCTCTATCCCATGACAATCTATCAGCCGAAACTGCAACTCCGTCCCTGTCCCTGGACAGGGTTCACAGATGGTTCCTTTGGCTACCTCTAGTAGAGACCCCGGCTGACCAAGTGCTACAGGGGAGCTTGCACACAATGGGGGTCAGTGGAACCTGCCGGTGGAACAGTATCACATGCAGGAAAAACAGCATAGGAAGCCTTGTTGCTTTTTTGCTGCTGTATTCAAGCCATCTATGCAATGTATAGCATACAAGCATAAACACTTCAGCACATGCAATACAAGCAGCATAGAAAGCCTGTGCCTTGGCACCCTTGCTTTTTTGCTGCTGTTGTCCAGCCATCTAGGAGAATATAGCCCTGAGTAGCGACCGTACAGTGCAATGTATAGCATACAAGCATAAGTACAAATGAACACTTCAGCACATGCAATACAAGCAGCCTAGAAAACCTGTGCCTTAGCACCCTTGCTTTTTTGCTGCTGTTATCTCGCCATCTAGGAGGGCATATAGCCAAAGATAGCGACCTACAGTGCAGTGTATTGAAAAAGGATTTCTCCTGCTGTGCATACAATCATAAAATACAAATGGACACTTCGGTATTTAGTGGGGTCAGCACTTCAGGTGCTGCTTACCGCCCGCCTATAACGCGGGTGTGTGGTCGCCAGAGCCCTGTGTTGGTTGCCCGGAGCATGTCTCCGTTCCCCAGTTCGGACTGCGTGCAGGAATGGCTGCCGGCGTCCTTCTCCAGCTCGTGTGACGAGGGGCGGGCCGTGGGCGTGCCCCAGACAAGAGCGAGAAAACTGGCGTCCCACTGTGTCCAGTGAAGGGGGCTGGAGAATGCAAAGCAGACTCCAGCCCTCGGCGCTGACTGTCTGTACAGCGTCCCGCCTCTCCCCTGACTGGCAGGGCTGGAGGCGGGAACGAAACGAAAACTAGGCCGCAAAGCCGGGGACTCGAGTAATAAGCGCGGCCGTCCATGTGCACGGCCAGCGCGGAAGTCCCCGGCGCACCACAAGTCCCAGCCGCGCCACAATGTAAAAAACACCCAGCAGCGGCCGGCGCGGCAGTTCCCAATACATAAATTCACTCAGCGAAGCTGCAGTGAATAATAGCACGAGCGCACCGCGCTGTTACCCCCGGCGCACTAACACTCCCAGCAATGCTGGTGTGTGTGTGCGCGCTTGCCCGGGGACACAGAGTACCTTAATGTAGCAGGGCCTGTCCCTGACGATACTCAGCTCCATATCCAGCAGGTTCTCTGGGTCTGTGGATGGAGCCCGGTCTCAGTGCCTGGAGACCTGTAAGATCCCACTTCGCCCAGAGCCCTGAGGGGGGATGGGGAAGGAAAACAGCATGTGGGCTCCAGCCTCCGTACCCGCAATGGGTACCTCAACCTTAACAAACACCCGACAAAAGTGGGGTGAGAAGGGAGCATGCTGGGGGCCCCATATGGGCCCACTTTTCTTCCATCCGACATAGTCAGCAGCTGCTGCTGACTAAAAACAGTGGAGCTATGCGTGGATGTCTGACCTCCTTCGCACAAAGCAGAAAACTGGTGAGCCAGTGATCCCACTGGGGGTGTATAGCCAGAAGGGGAGGGGCCTTACACTTTTTAGTGTAATACTTTGTGTGGCCTCCGGAGGCAGTAGCTATACACCCAATCGTCTGGGTCTCCCAATGGAGCGCCGAAGAAAACATGGCGCACGTTTTGCACCATTTTCCAAAAACCCGTAGCGTTCTCATTTTTCAGGATCTGAGGCTCAGTGATGGCTTATTTTTTGCGTCTCGACCTGACGTTTTTAACGGTACCATTTTTTGCGCAGATACTACGTTTTGATCGCCTGTAATTGCATTTTGCGCAAAATTTGCGGCGACCAAAAAACGTAATTTTGGTGTTTGGAATTTTTTTGCTGCTACGCCGTTTACTGATCAGATTCATTGATTTTATATTTTGATAGATCGGGCATTTCTGAACGTGGCGATACCAAATGTGTGTATTTTTTTAACCCTTTAATTTTCAATGGGGTGAAAGGGGGGCGATTTGAACTTTTAGGTTTTTTTATTTTTTAAAAAACTTTTTTTTTTACTTTTTTTTTATTTTACTAGTCCCCCTAGGGGGCTATAGCGATCAGCAATCCGATCGCTTTGCACTATCTGCAGATCTCAGCTACAGAGCTGAGAACTGCAGATTTGCTGCTTCACTTTCAATGCCGGCTGTATTCCGGCATTGAGAGGAAGTGAGTCATGTTAGCTACAGGCGTCATCACATGACCCTGTGCTACCATGGCAACCGCCGAAAGTCACGTGATCATGTCACGTGACTTCCGGTGGGGGCGGGGTAAGTTGACTGTCATGGCGGCGCCCATATAAATATCGCTGCCAGATTTTGGCAGCGAAATGTAAGGGGTTAATGGCCGCGGGTGGAAGCGATTCCACCCGCGGCTAGCAGGCACACATGTCAGCTGTTGATAACAGCTGATGTGCGCGGATCGCGGCCGCCTGCCGGCGGCAGGGCTTACCGGCACACGATCCATGACGTACCCAGTACGTCATGGGTCGTTAAGGGGTTAATGGTTGATGATTTGAACATTATATTGACTCACTTGCATAGACCTTTTAGAAAAATCAGACAAAAATAGCCCTGAAACCTGATCCTAGGCCCGTGATTGCATAAGGTGCGTGCTACATATATAATTTACTCACATTAGCGCAATTGTAAAAAAATTGATATGTGGAGGGAAATTTTGCTGGCACATACCCACTGACACCATACCAAGTGCCCACTCGCACAGGGAAGACCGGAGAATGGTGATAGGCACTGTATGATGCACACTAACATTCAGTCTGAGAAGAAAAGTCTGCATACTTCCATATTATTTTGGGACCATTCTCTCACCTTACTCAGTTTCCCAGCCTGATCTTCTAGCACAATTACGTCCTCTTCCATCTTTTTCAGTTTTGCCTCTACAGTGACTTTCTCCAATTGAAGTTTCTGTCTGGCAGCTTCTTCCTCTTCCAGTTGTTCCTCTAGCTCCTACAGAAGGTAACACTTGTATGTCAGGCCAAGGCTATATTTTCAGGAGTGTTGGGAGGGGGGGGAAATGGGACACACAGTGATGCAATAATCCTCTGTTAGAACGGATGCAGTGGCAATCCATTGCAAACAATGTTGTGCAGAAAGCTTTTCTCTGTTTTTACATAAAAATAAATTCAGGTGAAAGTTTTTTTAAAAAACAACTGAAGGTCTATGAAAAACGGATTTGTTAGCTAAAAGTTTAATTTGCAAATTTTTTGATTACTGGATCAGGTTCAAATGAAAGATAAATGGCAATTTGTTAAGATTAGTTTTCCATAGATTCAAAATGTAAAAAAAAAAAAAAAAAAAAAAAAAAAATAAAAACCAGCTTAGGCTACGTTCACACAGTTTTTTCTATCAGGCACAATCCGTAAGAAAACGGATGTAACGGATCCGGCGCCGGTTCAGTTTTATCCCCATTGAATTGTATTAACGCCAGATTGTGCCAGATGGCCTTGCGTTGCATCCAGCTTTTGACGGATCCGGCATAATTACTCTATGCGGTGACCGGATGTAACGTCTCATTAAACTTTTTTTCTCTGATAAAAAAAAAAAAAAACGTATCGCGCCGGATGTGACGTGATTTACAATGGAAGCCTATGGACGCCCAATCCGGCAAAAAATGGATGCGGCCGCCGGATCAGTTTTTTTTAATCTGAGCATGCTCCAATTGAAGAAAAAAAAAAAAAAAAGGAACAGACGCATCCATTTTTGCATATTCTGCGCCGGATCCGTTGCATTAGGCACACGCCGGATTGTGCCTGATGCCAAAAAACTGATGTGTGAACGTAGCCTAAATCAGTTACTTAAAAACTGACATAAGTCAGCTTTATACACAAAACTGCAAAGGCCACACATGTTAGTCTAATGTTGGCTGAACCCGGTAGTTTCGGCTGACATTGTCAGGGGGATACTTCAATCGCACATGACCGATTTTGAAGTGCCAATTACAATGTTCTCCAGGATATAAGCCATTCACTTGCATGTCAGCAGCTTCCTCTGAAAACACACAAGCACTTGGCCAAGTGAGCCCTCCAGTGTATGGTAGAGTCGTCTGAGATGGCTGTTGGCCAAACAATTGACAGAAGCATTGTTTAGCTGATAGCCATTTAATGTTTATAGAAAGGCTTTCCTACCATTATGCATAACACTGTCTTTCTACATATTGTCATCTTATGTACAGTGTTCTTTAACTAAGGGATGCAAAATAAACAAACCTTATGTCTGTAGGTGTTTAGAATGGAAATACGAAAAAAAAAAAAAAAAAGATCAAAATGGTTTAGTACATTGTCCCAACATGTCCATGTTCATCAGATGGCTTCACATCTGCCATGTGACCTGTCACATGATGGGTAACTTAGGTGTGCCACTGATCGCACGCACTGTTTGACCGCAGGCATGACCCATCTATATAATGGCAAGCTTAACCATAAGGATCACCGCAGTTTTGACCAAGTCTCAGGCACTGAGTCTCAGGTCACCCTACCCCATCAGGTCCTTTAGAGTCATATGCACATGGTCCACATGTATGCTTTAGCATAATTTGTTCAGGGCTTTTTGGTTTCCTCTTTAGATTCATGTCTGATTCTACCTAAATTCACGCCTATACTAAATTTTGAGTTTACAACTTAAATTTCTCGTAATGCTCTGATATAAGGCTATGCTTTACCAAGGACTGGTCCGGCAAGCGTGTTCTCACCAACTTTTACATGAGCTGGTGAGTGTGCTCGGGAGTTGGGAACCTCAAGTTTGGTATATGGCACAGCAAGCTATAGTTGAGAAGAAAGTATTGCTGCAAAGACTGACCCAGTGCATAACATTTCACAAGATGACTATACTTCACATTACTTCACCGAATACAGATTCTACCCACAAATTGTGACTTTTGAAAATGATCAGTCCAGATGCAGAAAGCAGCAGATTTGTCTGGGGAGAGTATGAGTTGCATATTTTCGTGTGCACCATTTATGAAATAGAAATTAAAGACTTTGGCAAAAGAAGAACAAAGCTGAAATTACAAGACTCAAAAATAGTGTGCTCTTGACATGAACATATATTGAGGTTAACCAGGCAGATAACTAGACAAAGTACATTTAATCAGCTGACTTTGTGCCATAAAGAAGCACTTTCTAGTGTTATTTTTGTATGGTCAAGATTATGTCTGATCCAAATATCAAATATATATCTTTTAGTCGGTACGACATGAACTTGCCCCAATATTGTGTTGCATTTTCTTCTTTTCTGTCTGCAAAATCTGGCATCGTTCCTCCTCCTCCTCCACCCGAGACTCCAAGTCATGTAAGATCTCTTCCAATTCTTGCTTCTTAGCTGCTAATCGAGCTCTCATTTCTTCAGCTTCTGCACAGAGTTCAGTTTCAGCTTGCAATTGTTCCTGCAGTTGCATTTTCTCTTGCTGAAGCTGAATATAGAAACAAAAATGCAACTTCAAAGTTAAAAAGATCAATAGAAAATACTTATAGACTTCCAAAGGCAGATGCAAATGCAAGTCAGGAGTAGAACATTAAAAAGTTAGTATCAAAAAAAAAAAAAAAAAAAAAAAAAGGTATACACATACACACCGTGGTAGCTACTAGTTATGCGCAAACACTACCATGCTCAGAACTAACCAGCAGTCTGACAAGCTTGAATCCTGTACAGAATATAATGGAAGTCCATGAGGAACACGAGTATTTTTCCAGGAACCCTTCCAGGAAAATGCTAGAGTTCCCCATTGCCTTCCATTATACTCTGTACATGATTTGCGCCCATCCAAGCATACAACTGCTTGTTATGAGTATCGAGCACCCAAGCAGGATCGTGCTCGCTCATCACTAGTAGATACAATACAGAAAGCTTAAAGCACCACTCCGTTTTTTTTTTTTTTTTTTAAATTTCCAGCGCTGCAGTGGCGCTTTAAATGCCCTGTGCCCCAGTATTCTACTCACCTGCTGTCACCTTCATCCTTTTTCGACACTGCTCTAGTCCCAAGGCACCATCTTGTGCCTGTAACTGACCCGACTTCAGAAGTTACAATACAAATGCCAAATGTAACTGAGCCAGAGCAAGGCTGTGAGATGTACGGATTTATGACCTCCAGTGGGCTCCATGAAACACTGGAGATGCCAGGAGGTCACAAAGCGCTGGAGACCGATGAAGACAGCGACAGGAGAGAATAAGACAGTGGGCAGGGGATTTGCGTGTAAAGCAACACTCCTGGGCTGAAATTTAAGCAAACAAAAAAAAAAAAAACAAAACACTGGTGTGGTGCATTAAAAACAAAAAAAAAAAAAAATGGGAAGAGGTTTTTTTACTATGGAATATGAAATTCTATAAAGACAGTCACCTGAATCTGAAAATGCTCCATCTCAGAAACTTTCTGGTCAGAAAAAGTTTGCAGCTCTTTCACTTTTTGAAGTTCCACTTCCTTTGCGTGCAATTCCTCATCAAACCTGTTTGCTTGTAAAAGTGGTTTGACCTGGACACAACGATATACAATAAACAAACCAGATAATCGTAACACAGATAAAGGAGAGGACACTAGTGCACTTTTTTTTGTAGGATTTATGACCAATATTCTAATGATCAGGCATAATTGGCTTTTGGAAGTAGGTTTCCAGGATAGAATACATGCATAGTTTACCATCAAAAGGTTCATTAGTATCAATACTGTAGGCATTTTAAGTAATTTATTCCACTGGGTTACTAGGAGTAACACCAATAGCAGTACTAAATAACCTAGGAAAAAGTAATCAGGCATGTGAAACAGCTGGAGCCAGTTACACAACCTGCTAATCTCTCTTTATATTCACGGATGGATTGAATAAAGACTTGTTTTCTCTCTCATTTAGTGATAGTCACATTTTATTCATTTCATACTGTATTGCAAAGTCTTCCATAGCTGCCAGCAGCTGTTTTTTCACAATAAGGCTATGTGCGCAATTCATGCAGTTACGCTGCGCTTTGTAGCGCAGCGTAACTGCATGCGTCCTGCGTCCCCTGCACAGTCTATGGAGATTGTGCAGGGGCCGTGCGCACGTGGCATATTAGAACGCAGCGATTTGGCTGCTGCCCGAATTGCTGCGTTTTAAGAAGTGACATGTCACTTCCGTGCGCTTTGCCGGCAGCCCTTGCTCTTTCTATGGCAGGAGCTGCAGGCAGAGCGCACGTTCTCGCCAGCACCATGCGCTTCAGAACGGAGCTTTTCAGCTGCGCTCTGAAGCGCACCTTTTAGGTGCCGTGCAGAGCGCACACGTGCGCACATAGCCTAAGGCTTCTTTTTATGAAGAAGCTGGCACCCAAGGATGATTTACCAATACACCATGAACAAAATAGAGAGGGTGGGGGATGGATGAATAGGTCACAATGCACTTTAAACCGTAAAAAAAAAACAAAAACAACTCAAACAAGATCCCACCTTTGTGAACAACCTCCACCACTGCCAGTTCCTTAGTTTTAGGTAAGCTGCACAATTCCTTTGAATCACTTTCATTGCAGTAAGCTGCTGCTGACGCTTGGCAAAAGCTCTGAAAATAGGGAAGGTGTAAGTTATGAAACTATTGTAACACCACACAATTAAAGAGCATGTGCATTTATCACTAGTCAATTTCTTCCACAAAGCTCATCATTGCCTTCAGACTGTGGTACTTAATGGTTTGAGGGTCCTTTATGATGAAGGTGGGATTGCATCAAGCTAAACGTAAAGAACTTAGATCTTCCATTTATCCGCAGGATCTTATTGGTGGGTTCTGTATGTTGAGAAGAGAGCCTCAAAGACACACTGCTGTCAGTGGGAATGTCAAATTATACACCCACAAACCATTTACAAGTGTGGTTTTTAACAACTTCATGCCATGAACATTATCCAATTTTTCCTTCGTTCTTTCAAGAGCCATAACTTTATTTTGCTTATTTATTGTTGGACAAGTTGTACTTTTAAATAAAACCAGTTTGAGTATGTGGATAATAAAAACAAAAAAAAACAACAAAAGAACAAAACAAAAACCACTTTTTACCAAAGTAACGTTTCATTGGAAAACAATTTTACATTTACTCAGGCGCTTCACAGAATTGTGTGGCATTGCGTAGAGTGTAAAAATTGCTCACTATTAGCCAAATGAATTTTGCAAGATTGTATAGTATCCAAAATTGGGTACCGTATTTTTCGGACCATAAGACGCACTTTTTTCCCCCCAAATGTTGGGGGAAAGTGGGGGGTGCGTCTTATGGTCTGACTATAGGGCTACGGCCGGGAATGTGGGTGCTGCGGTGGAGCGGGCAATCGGGGGCACGGGCAGGCTGCAGCAGCGCCTGCCGTGACCACGTGGGCCCGCTCATTACATATGCACGCCCATCCTCCCGCCCATCATCTCTCAGCGAAACCGGCGCTGACAGGTGGGCGGGGTGATGGGCGGCTGGGTGCGCGCATAACAGCCGGACGTGATCACCCCTGGCAACTACAGCCTGGAGTGATCATAAGCGGCTGTATTCACTGCCCTCCGTGCATCATTATCAGCGCGGGGAGAAGTGAATCAGTGTACTCACCCATCACCGCGTGTGGAGCAGTCCCCCTGCAGCATTGCGCGATGTCTTCCTGTCTGTGCCGGTCAGCTGATCTGGACACTAGCGGCGCGCTCAGCGATGACATCGCTGTGCGCACCACTAGTGTCCACCAGCTCAGCTGACCGGCACAGACAGGAAGACATCGATTCGCGATGCTGCAGACAACGGTGACGGCTCCACACACGGTGACGGCTCCACACAGCGGCGCTGCAGCTGAGACAGATCGGTGCTTCAGGGAGTGAGGAAAGGAGAGTATAAAAGTTTCTTTTTTTTCTGTGCCACAGGCCATATACAAGGATGGGGGTATATCATGAGCAGGATGGATGGGGGGGTATATCATGAGCAGGATGGATGGGGGGGGTATATCATGAGCAGGATTGATGGGGGGGTATATCATGAGCAGGATGGATGGGGGGGTATATCATGAGCAGGATGGATGGGGGGGTATATCATGAGCAGGATGGATGGGGGGGTACATCATGAGCAGGATGGATGGGGGGGTATATCATGAGCAGGATGGATGGGGGGGTATATCATGAGCAGGATGGATGGGGGGGTACATCATGAGCAGGATGGATGGGGGGGTACATCATGAGCAGGATGGATGGGGGGGTATATCATGAGCAGGATGGATGGGGGTATATCATGAGCAGGATGGATGGGGGGTATATCATGAGCAGGATGGATGGGGGTATATCATGAGCAGGATGGATGGGGGGTATATCATGAGCAGGATGGATGGGGGGTATATCATGAGCAGGATGGATGGGGGGTATATCATGAGCAGGATGGATGGGGGGTATATCATGAGCAGGATGGATGGGGGGGTATATCATGAGCAGGATGGATGGGGGGGTATATCATGAGCAGGATGGATGGGGGGGTATATCATGAGCAGGATGGATGGGGGGGTATATCATGAGCAGGATGGATGGGGGGGTATATCATGAGCAGGATGGATGGGGGGGTATATCATGAGCAGGATGGATGGGGGGGTATATCATGAGCAGGATGGATGGGGGGTATATCATGAGCAGGATGGATGGGGGGGTATATCATGAGCAGGATGGATGGGGGGGTATATCATGAGCAGGATGGATGGGGGGGTATATCATGAGCAGGATGGATGGGGGGTATATCATGAGCAGGATGGATGGGGGGTATATCATGAGCAGGATGGATGGGGGGTATATCATGAGCAGAATAGATGGGTGGTATATCATGAGCAGAATAGATGGGTGGTATATTATGAGCAGGATGGATGGGGTTATATTATGAGCAGGATGGATGGGGGTATATTATGAGCAGGATGGATGGGGGTATATCAAGAGCAGGATGGATGGGGGTATATCATGTGAGCAGGATGGATGGGGGTATATCATGAGCAGGATGGATGGGGGTATATCATGAGCAGGATGGATGGGGGGTATATCATGAGCAGGATGGATGGGGGTATATCATGAGCAGGATGGATGGGGGTATATCATGAGCAGGATGGATGGGGGTATATCATGAGCAGGATGGATGGGGGTATATCATGAGCAGGATGGATGGGGGTATATCATGAGCAGGATGGATGGGGGTATATCATGAGCAGGATGGATGGGGGTATATCATGAGCAGGATGGATGGGGGTATATCAAGAGCAGGATGGATGGGGGTATATTATGAGCAGGATGGATGGGGGTATATCAAGAGCAGGATGGATGGGGGTATATTATGAGCAGGATGGATGGGGGTATATTATGAGCAGGATGGATGGGGGTATATCATGAGCAGGATGGATGGGGGTATATTATGAGCAGGATGGATGGGGGTATATCATGAGCAGGATGGATGGGGGTATATCATGAGCAGGATGGATGGGGGGTATATCATGAGCAGGATGGATGGGGGGTATATCATGAGCAGGATGGATGGGGGGTATATCATGAGCAGGATGGATGGGGGTATATCATGAGCAGGATAGATGGGTGGTATATTATGAGCAGGATGGATGGGGTTATATTATGAGCAGGATGGATGGGGTTATATTATGAGCAGGATGGATGGGGGTATATCAAGAGCAGGATGGATGGGGGTATATCATGAGCAGGATGGATGGGGGTATATCAAGAGCAGGATGGATGGGGGTATATCATGAGCAGGATGGATGGGGGGTATATCATGAGCAGGATGGATGGGGGGTATATCATGAGCAGGATGGATGGGGGTATATCATGAGCAGGATGGATGGGGGTATATCATGAGCAGGATGGATGGGGGTATATTATGAGCAGGATGGATGGGGGTATATCATGAGCAGGATGGATGGGGGGTATATCATGAGCAGGATGGATGGGGGTATATCAAGAGCAGGATGGATGGGGGTATATCATGAGCAGGATGGATGGGGGGTATATCATGAGCAGGATGGATGGGGGGTATATCATGAGCAGGATGGATGGGGGTATATCATGAGCAGGATGGATGGGGGTATATCATGAGCAGGATGGATGGGGGTATATCAAGAGCAGGATGGATGGGGGTATATCATGAGCAGGATGGATGGGGGTATATCATGAGCAGGATGGATGGGGGGTATATTATGAGCAGGATGGATGGGGGTATATCATGAGCAGGATGGATGGGGGTATATCATGAGCAGGATGGATGGGGGGTATTTCATGAGCAGGATGGATGGGGGGTATATCATGAGCAGGATGGATGGGGGTATATCATCAGCAGGATGGATGGGGGTATATTATGAGCAGGATGGATGGGGGGGTATATTATGAGCAGGATGGATGGTGGGGTATATTATGAGCAGGATGGGGGTATATGAGCAGGATCATATACAAGGCAGGAGGATCCTTACCAGAATGGGGTACCTTAGTAGAGAATTTGGGGACATTACCCCCATAACAGTGTCAGCAGCAGATCCTCGCCCCATAACTGTGTCATGACCATATTTTTTGGTTAAAATTTTATTTTCCTATTTTCCTCCTCTAAAATCAGGGTACGTCTTATGGTCAGGTGCGTCTTATAGTCCGAAAAATACGGTAACTTAAGGGTTTCTGCTGTTTTATCTTGTCAGGTGCTCTTCAAAATGTGACATGGCATCTAATCTATTCCAGCCTAAATGGCGTTGCAAATTGCAAATAATGCTCCTTTGCTTTCGAGCCTTGCCACGTGTCTAAACATTTTCCCATACATTTGGGGCATTGTTGTACTTGGGAGAAATTGCACAACAAGAATTGTATGGTCCATTTTCTACGGTTCACTTGTAAAAATGAAAAATTTGGGGCTAAAGCAAAATGTGGGAAAAATTGATTTTTTTCATTCATGGTTCATTATAAAATTTTGTGAAGCACCTGTGGGTTCAAGGTGCTCACCACACCTCTATAAATTCCTTGAGGTATGTAGTTTCCAAAATTGGGTCACTTTGGGGAAATTCCACCAATTAGACACATCAGGAGCTCTGCAAATGCGACTTTGTGCCCAAAAACAATTCCAGACAATTTTGCACTTCAAAAAGTCAAATGGCGCTTCTTCCCTTTCGAGCCCTGTTGTGTGTGCAGTAGTTCTCCACCACATATGGGGTATCTGTTTACTCGGGAAGATTGTACAACAAATTGTACCAAAATATTTTCTCCTGTTACTCTTGTGAAAACGTAAAATTGGGGCTAAAGCTAATTTGTTGCAAAATGTAATTTCTTCCACATTGCTTTAATTCCTGTGAAGCACTTAAATGGTTAATAAACTAAAATGTGGATTTTAGCACTTAGAGGGGTTCAGTTTTTAAAATTGTATAACTTGGGTATTTTCTGTCACATAGGCCCTTAACTCAGTTTAAATGTGGCCAGGCTCTGACAGAAAAGGGTTAATTTCATAGTGCTTTATAGACATTGCTGAGGGACCTGAACGTTCCCTTTATAAAGACATTTGTTACATTACCTTTTTAATTTGCTAACCATATTATAGGACTTAGTCACCCCATGCGGACACTTGAAACGTGTTAAACTACCAAATCTGACAAAATGGCCGTAATTTGTCAATGGAATAATAGTTTAGGACAAAATTTTCTCCCCTCCCGCATGTAAATTGGGGTAATTGACAAAAAAAAAACAAAAAAAAAAAACAAAACTACAACTGGAACACCAGATTCTAAGCACTACCTAAAATACAGACATAAGCCAAAAACCAGGATATGCAAAGGCTCTAGAACAAAATAAAATCCTACAAACATTTATGCTATAATTCGTATATGAACTGAGTAACATGAAACCCCCTTTCTACCATTACGCCATATGTAAGCTATAAGGCTACATGCGCACGCTGCATCTTTTTGTGTTCCCAAACTGCAGCCAAAACTGCACATTTGTCAGAGAGCCTGGAAATGTCAAAAAATGCTTGTAATTGTAGGTGTTTTCGGTGCGTTTTTCACTACATGCGTTTTTGCTGCGTTTTTGTGACAAATGTTGACAAAAACGCAGGAAGAATGAACATGCTGCATTTTTTTGTCACAAACTTTTGACAAATAAAACGTTGACAAACTGCAATGTGCGCATAGCAAATCTGACTTCTCATAGATTTTGATGGGAAGTCAAATGTCAGAAAGTTCTAACAAAACTGCAGCCAAAAACGCAGCAAAAAACGCAGCAAAAAACGCAGCGTGCGCATGTAGCCTAAGAACTGACCAGCCTATACTAAGTGAGTGCCCTTACTTTCTTGCAATGTAGCCTCTGCACCAAGCTTGGAAACCAATAATTATATCTGTAATTTTAAGGTCACGTTCTTCTTCCAGATGAGCAAGCACTCCAGCTCTGAAGAACACTTTGCTTTGTCCAATACGGTAAAGGTTTGAATCTAGCTCCAGGGCTTTGATCTGTAAAACACAAACAAGATTATGTTAGTGCCAGAACCCCTCCAGCTGCCTCCAGTGCAAGATAGATGTTAGCGATTGCGACTAGTGGTAGCTGTCACTGCAGATCCAATCCTATTCATTCACTAGCAGACCGCTGCCAGCACAAAGTACAGGCATATTTGTGGGGGGTGTCCAGTGTGGGACCACAACGGATCTGAAATTTGTTGTCACAGATACCACACGCAATCCATTCTAATCTTTGGTGTTATTCACATGTCTGTTTTTAAACAGACAGAGTGTGCGTGCAAAACACACGTCAGATTATTTACAGTGTCATGGATAAGGGCTAATAACGTATTTTCCGGCATATAAGACGACTTTGACCCCTGAAAATCTTCTCAAAAGTCGGGGGGGGGGGGGGGGGGGTGGTATTAAACGCCTGGTGTCATCACTTTACACAAAAAAAACAACAAAAAAAACAAACACCTGTCCTCTGTGCCCACGCTGCCTCCAGCTGGTTCTTGCAGACCGCAGGCACACAGACCCCTCCAGGATAGAGTCCATGCACTCTGCATTCTGAGCAGCCGCTGCAGGATGTCATCATGGCTTTACTACAGTTGAATACTTTACAGCGCCGCAAAGCATTCAACTGCAGTAGAGCGCTGACAGTAGCGGCATGTGATAAATTGTCATACATTATTTGAGGTTGCATTTCATTCAAACTCCTTTAAAAAGCAATGACTGACATTGGACATTATGAGTAAACGTCAATTCGCACATTATAATGTGCTATATCCATCAAGGATTAAAACCATCACTATGTATAACACACACTGAGTCATGGTAAAAGATTCAAGGAACCATTTCACCCTGGTTTATCAGAAGTTCCCTTCCTCTCCACCAGTCATATATACAACATGTCTGCTGAGAAGGGAAAAGAGGTATTCCCTGAGCAAAGGCAATATATAGGAATGGAATCATACCTCCCAAATGTCCCAGATTCAGCGGGACTGTCCCGATATGAGTGCTCTGCCCCGCAGTCCCGCTGCTCACAGCTCTTGTCCCGACTCCTCCTCAGTGCAGTGAATAAGAATAAATTATCTCTGTTCAGTGCATAAATTAAATTCTCATCTGTTCTGAGACTAACTCATGAACTTGTGAGCTCTTTGTCCATAGGCAGCAACTCTATCATTGAGCCATTGCCTGTAATGAGAGGCATAGGAGGATTTGCTAATCTTGACCTCTGCAAGAAGCCAGAAGCAGATTATTCACCTACATAGATAGATATATGTTGTCCATGTAGGTGAAGGAAAAAGTCAGATTTATTACTATAAAACGAATATCAAGAAATGGGAAAAAAATTAAAATACAAAGAAGGGAATTTTGTTACTTACCGTAAATTCCTTTTCTTCTAGCTCTTATTGGGAGACCCAGACGATTGGGGTATAGCTACTGCCCTCCGGAGGCCACACAAAGCACTACACTAAAAAGTGCAAGGCCCCTCCCCTTCTGGCTATACCCCCCCGTGGTATCACGGGTTCTCCAGTTTTAGTGCCAAAGCAAGAAGGAGGAAGCCAATAACTGGTTTAAACAAATTAACTCCGAATAACGTCGGAGAACTGAAAAACCGTTCAACATGAACAACATGTGTACCCGCAAACAACAAAAAAATCCCGAAGGACAACAGGGCGGGTGCTGGGTCTCCCAATAAGAGCTAGAAGAAAAGGAATTTACGGTAAGTAACAAAATTCCCTTCTTCTTCAGCGCTCTATTGGGAGACCCAGACGATTGGGACGTCCAAAAGCTGTCCCTGGGTGGGTAAAGAGATACCTCATGTTAGAGCTGCAAAGACAGCCCTCCCCTACGGGGGTGTCACTGCCACCTGCAGGACTCTTCTACCTAAGCTGGCATCCGCCGAAGCATAGGTATGCACCTGATAATGCTTGGTGAAAGTGTGCAGACTCGACCAGGTAGCTGCCTGGCACACTTGTTGAGCCGAAGCCTGGTGTCGTAATGCCCAGGACGCACCCACGGCTCTGGTTGAGTGGGCTTTTAGCCCTGAAGGAACCGGAAGCCCCGCAGAACGGTAAGCCTCTAGAATTGGTTCTTTGATCCATCGAGCCAGGGTGGCTTTAGAAGCCTGCAACCCCTTGCGCGGACCAGCGACAAGGACAAAAAGTGCATCGGAACGGCGCATGGGCGCCGTGCGGGAAATGTAGATTCTGAGTGCTCTCACCAGATCTAGCAAACGTAAGTCCTTTTCATACCGGTGAACCGGATGAGGACAAAAGGAAGGCAAGGATATATCCTGATTAAGATGAAACGAGGATACGACCTTAGGGAGAAACTCCGGAATGGGGCGCAGCACTACCTTGTCCTGGTGGAACACCAGGAAGGGAGCCTTGGATGACAGAGCTGCCAGCTCCGACACTCGCCGAAGCGATGTGATCGCAACAAGAAACGCCACTTTCTGTGACAGGCGAGAAAAGGAAACTTCCTTCAGAGGCTCGAAAGGCGGCTTCTGGAGAGCAACTAGTACCCTGTTCAGATCCCATGGATCTAACGGCCGCCTGTACGGGGGCACAATATGACAGACCCCCTGCAGGAACGTGCGCACCTTAGGAAGACGTGCTAGACGCTTCTGAAAAAACACGGATAGTGCCGAGACTTGCCCTTTAAGGGAGCTGAGCGACAAGCCCTTTTCCAACCCCGATTGCAGGAAGGAAAGAAAGGTAGGCAATGCAAATGGCCAAGGGGATACTCTCTGTGCAGAGCACCAGGATAAGAAAATCTTCCACGTTCTGTGGTAGATCTTAGCAGACGTTGACTTCCTAGCTTGTCTCATTGTGGCTACGACTCCTTGAGATAATCCTGCGGACGCTAGGATCCAGGACTCAATGGCCACACAGTCAGGTTCAGGGCCGCAGAATTCTGATGGAAAAACGGCCCTTGGGACAGTAAGTCTGGTCGGTCTGGCAGTGACCACGGTCGACCGACCGTGAGATGCCACAGATCCGGATACCACGATCTCCTCGGCCAGTCTGGGGCGACGAGTATGACGCGGCTGCAATCGGATCTGATCTTGCGTAACACTCTGGGCAAGAGTGCCAGAGGTGGGAAGACGTATGGGAGCCGAAACTGCGACCAATCTTGAACTAATGCGTCTGCCGCCAGAGCTCTTTGATCGCGCGACCTCGCCATGAATGCCGGAACCTTGTTGTTGTGCCGGGACGCCATTAGGTCGACGTCCGGCACTCCCCATCGGCGACAGATTTCCTGAAACACGTCCGGGTGAAGGGACCACTCCCCTGCGTCCATGCCCTGGCGACTGAGGAAGTCTGCTTCCCAATTTTCTACGCCTGGGATGTGAACCGCGGATATGGTGGAGGCTGTGTCCTCCACCCACATTAGAATGCGCCGGACTTCTTGGAATGCTTGCCGACTGCGCGTCCCTCCTTGGTGATTGATGTATGCCACCGCTGTGGAGTTGTCCGACTGGATTCAGATCTGCTTTCCTTCCAGCCACTGTTGGAAGGCCAGTAGGGCAAGATACACTGCCCTGATTTCCAGAACATTGATCTGAAGGGTGGACTCCTGCGGAGTCCACGTCCCCTGGGCCCTGTGGTGGAGAAACACTGCTCCCCACCCTGACAGACTCGCATCTGTCGTGACCACTGCCCAGGATGGGGGCAGGAAGGATCTTCCCTGAGACAATGAGGTGGGAAGGAGCCACCATTGTAGAGAGTCCTTGGCCGTCTGGGAAAGAGAGACTTTCCTGTCCAGGGACGTTGACTTCCCGTCCCATTGGCGGAGAATGTCCCATTGAAGTGGGCGCAGATGAAACTGCGCAAAGGGAACTGCTTCCATGGCTGCCACCATCTTCCCGAGGAAGTGCATGAGGACCGTAAGGGGTGCGACTGGCCTTGAAGGAGGGATTGCACCCCTGTCTGTAGGGACCGCTGCTTGTTCAGCGGAAGCTTCACTCTCGCTGCTCGAGTATGAAACTCCATGCCAAGATACGTTAGCGACTGTGACGGTGACAGATTCGACTTTGGAAAGTTGATGATCCATCCGAACGTCTGTAGAGTCTCCAGCGTAGCATGTAGACTGAGTTGGCATGCCTCTTGAGAGGGTGCCTTGACAAGTAGATCGTCTAGGTAAGGGATCACCGAGTGTCCCTGAGAGTGCAAGACTGCTACCACCGCCGCCATGACCTTGGTGAAGACCCGGGGGGCTGTCGCCAGACCGAATGGCAGAGCTACGAACTGAAGATGGTCGTTTCCTATCACAAAACGTAGAAAACGTTGATGTTCTGTAGCAATTGGCACGTGGAGATAAGCATCTTTGATGTCTATTGAGGCAAGGAAGTCTCCTTGAGACATTGAGGCAACGACAGAGCGGAGGGTTTCCATCCGGAACCGTCTGGCGTGCACATGTTTGTTGAGCAGCTTTAGATCCAGAACAGGACGGAACGAGCCGTCCTTTTTTGGAACCACAAAGAGATTGGAGTAAAACCCTCGCCCTTGTTCCTGAGGCGGTACAGGAACCACTACTCCTTCCGCTCTTAGGGAGTCCACCGCCTGCAGCAGGGCATCTGCTCGGTCTGGATGTGGGGAGGTTCTGAAGAACCGAGCTGGAGGACGAGAACTGAACTCGATTCTGTACCCGCGAGACAAAATGTTTGTCACCCACCGGTCTTTGACCTGTGACGTCCAAATGTCGGAAAAGCGGGAGAGCCTGCCCCCAACCGGAGATGCGGAGGGGGGGGGGGCTGGAAGTCATGAGGTAGCCGCTTTGGAAGCGGTTCCTCCATTTGCTTTCTTGGGGCGTGCGTGAGCCCGCCAGGAATCTGAGACTCTTTGCGTCCTCTGAGTCCCTTTGGACGAGGAGAATTGTGTCTTGCCCGAACCTCGAAAGGACTGAAACCTCTGCTGCCATTTTTTCTGCTGAGGTTTGCTTGATCTGGGCTGGGGTAAGGAAGAGTCTTTACCCTTGGACTGTTTAATGATGTCAGCCAATGGCTCGCCAAACAGTCTATCTCTAGATAAGGGCAAGCTGGTTAAACATTTTTTGGAACCAGCATCTGCTTTCCAGTCCTTTAACCACAAGGCTCTGCGCAAAACTACCGAATTGGCGGACGCCATTGAGGTGCGGCTGGTAGATTCTAGGACCGCATTGATAGCGTAAGACGCAAACGCAGACATCTGCGAGGTAAGGGACGCCACTTGCGGCGCCGCTGGATGTATGATAGCATCCACTTTTGCTAAACCAGCTGAAATAGCTTGGAGTGCCCATACGGCTGCGAATGCTGGAGCAAACGACGCGCCGATAGCTTCATAGACAGATTTTAACCAAAGGTCCATCTGTCTGTCATTGGCATCCTTAAGTGAAGCGCCATCCTCCACTGCAACTATGGATCTAGCTGCAAGTTTGGAAATCGGGGGGTCTACTTTTGGACACTGGGTCCAGCGCTTGACCACATCAGGGGGGAAAGGAAAACGTGTATCCTTAGAACGTTTAGAGAAACGCCTTTCTGGATGAGCGTCGTGTTTCTGGATTGATTCTCTGAAGTCAGAGTGATCCAAGAAAGCACTCAATTTACGCTTGGGATAGAGGAAACGAAACTTCTCCTGCTCTGCAGCTGCCTCCTCTGCAGAAGGAGCTGGGGGAGAAATATCCAACAGTCTATTGATGGCTGAGATAAGATCGTTTACCATGGCGTCCCCATCCGGGGTATCCAGATTGAGAGGGGTTCCAGGATAAGACTCCTGATCACTCTCTTCAGACGCATCACAGGGCGACTGATTGCGCTGAGACCCTGAGCAGTGTGAAGACGTTGAGGGTCTTTCCCAGCGAGCTCGCTTAGGGTGGCTGGGGCTATCATCTGAGTCATAATACTCAGCCTGGGAAGCCGGGGACCCCCTTGCAGTCTGGACTAATTCCAACTGAGGGGGATTAGAGGACAGAGACCTCGCCGTGTCCATAGACTGAGCCCCAGACATGGATTGCAAAGTTTCAAGGATCTTTGCCATAGTCACAGACATTCCATCAGCAAAAACTGCAAAGTCTGTCCCTGACACCGGGGCAGGACTTACAAGCGTCTCAGCCTGGGTCACTACCCCTCCGGACTCCGGCTGGCGAAGCAGCACCGGATCTGAGCATTGCACACAATGGGGGTCTTTGGAACCTGCTGGTAGAGCAGCCCCACATGCAGCACACGCAGTGTACACAGCCCTAGCCTTGGCAGCCTTGCGTTTTGTGGATGACATGTTGCTGCCTCCTCAGAGCGATCTGGGGTCTAGCCAGGAAGCGACCTCACAGTGCAAGAAATAACTAAATATATATATCTGGTGACACAGTACACCAATACACACTGAGGCACTAGAGGGGCCAGCTGAAATGCCGCTTACCGCCCGCTTAAGAGCGGGTGTGTGTTCTCCAAAAGCCCCCTAGTCCAGGTCTCCCAGAGCCTTGCGTCCTTCCTCCAGCCAGACTGCATGTAATGGCTGCCGGCGTCCTGGGAGAGGAGGGGGGGCGGGCCCTGGGCGTTCCTGACTAAGAGCGGGAAGCCTGCTTCCCTCTGTGCCTAGTGAGAGGGCTGGAGCATGTAAATCAGGCTCCAGCCCTCGTCGCTGCTGCGAAACAGCGTCTCTCCCCTACCCTGATTGACAGGGTGGGGGCGGGAACGAAGCGGAGCTAGGCCGCAAAAGCCGGGGACTGGATTTATAAACGCCGCCGCCGTAAAAGCGCGGTCGGCGTGTCCCCGGCGCACCACAAGTCACAGCAGCGCCGCCCGGTCCAGTGGGGGTCGGCGCTGCGTTCCCACAACACAAAGTCCCCCAGTAAACTGTAGGAACACTAACTCCAACGTTACGGTCCCCGGCGCACTACAACACCCAGCCAGCCCGGAGTGTGTCTGTGCCTGCCGGGGACACAGAGTACCTGTATGATGCAGGGCCATGTCCCTGATTGTACTCCTGCTCCGTATCCATCAGGTTCAACTGGGTCTGTGGATGGAGCCCGGCGTCAGAGCTTAGAGGCCGGCAGGATCCCACTTCCACAGAGCCCTACAAGGGGATGTGGAAGGAAAACAGCATGTGGGGCTCCAGCCCCTGTACCAGCAATAGGTACCTCAACCTTACAACACCATCCACGGGTGAGAAGGGAGCATGCTGGGGGCCCTATATGGGCCCTCTTTTCTTCCATCCGAAATAGTCAGCAGCTACTGCTGACTAAAATCTGTGGAGCTATGCGTGGATGTCTGACCTCCTTCGCACAAAGCTTGAAAACTGGAGAACCCGTGATACCACGGGGGGGTATAGCCAGAAGGGGAGGGGCCTTGCACTTTTTAGTGTAGTGCTTTGTGTGGCCTCCGGAGGGCAGTAGCTATACCCCAATCGTCTGGGTCTCCCAATAGAGCGCTGAAGAAAGACCGTATTTTTCGGACTATAAGACGCACCTGACCATAAGACGCACCGTGGTTTTAAAGGAGGAAATTCAAATTTTAACCAAAAGATGTGGTCATGACACTTATGGGGCGAGGATCTGCAGCTGACACTTATGGGGGTAATGTCCCCAAATTCTCTACTAAAGGTACCCCATTCTGGTAACGATCCTCCTGTCTTGTTTATGATCCATCTCATATACTCCCATCCATCCTGCTATATACCCCCCATCCTCATCCTCATCCATTAGATGTGCCAATCCTGGCACTTCGCCCCAACTCATCCCGTTGCCCTGGTGTGGTGGCAAATGGGGTAATATATGGGGTTGATGCCAGATGTGTAATGTCACCTGGCATCAAGCCCTGGGCTTTGTGATGTCGAGTATCTGATAGACGCCATGACATCACTAACTCAGTCAGGAATAAAAAAAAAAAAAAGTTATTTGAAAAAATACTCCCCAAAACATTCCCTCTTTCACCAATTTATTGAAAAGAACAACCAAATCCAGGTCTGGTGTAATCCAATAAGGGGGTCCCACGATGATCCATACCATAGTCACTGTCCCAGTCAATGAACAGAATGTTCCCCATTGGCTGGGAGAGCAGTGCAGTGACCTGAGCTAACATCAATGGGTCAGCCCAGGTCACTGCAGGGGATGACTAGCGCTGCCATCAGGAAGTTAGATGAGATCATTACCTGCTGTGACGATCACCTGTACTCCTGACGTCAGCGCTGTGACTGACTTCCATTGTCCGCCGCGTTCACAGCGAAGAATCGCGGGAGCCCGTGTCGTCATCACTAGTGACAGTCTCGGGCTGCCCGCGAGACGTGATGTGAGAACGCGGCAGGCATAGAAGGCAGTGACAGCGCCGACGTCAGGAGAGGAGATTGTCAAAGCAGGTAATCTCACCTAACCTGACAGCAGCGCTTGTCATCCCCGCCGCTGCCCGCACTGCAGTGAGAAGCTGCTGACACTGCAGTGTGGACAGCAGTTCGTCCTGCGCTCTCAGCACAGCAGTCTCACAGGTGGAGAACGATTACACAGGGCATGGGGGGCCCGGTGTCAGCAGTATCGGTATATATAGTGGCCGCGTGGTCTGCAGAGCGGGCCCCTAAGCTGCCGGGCTCTGTCGCAATGGCGACCTCTGCAACCACGGTAGTTACGCCCCTGACTCTCGTAAACCAACACTTTAGATATTAAAACTCCTGTCAGAAATTCCAACTACACGAATGGCTGCGATAGAGACTAAGCGATTCGGCAGAAATGTTATTTTATGACCTTTATAGCCCTTATGCACATTTTTATGATTCTAAAAGAAAAAAAAAACAAAAAAAAAAACCACCACATTTAAAATACTTATGCACCAAGTGTGGTAATGGAACAATTTGTTGTACAAATAGGCACATTCTACTTACCATTAGGACACATGCTTGCTTTCCATCCATGAAGCCTTTGGGAATGGAATTTGGAGTGAGAATTTCATATCTTAAAAAGAAAGATTGGGTAATAAAGGTGAGAATCAAACATCCTTAAAAAGTGTTATTCTGTGCTTGGAACCTATTCTGGGCCAATGTTTTTTTGAGATCAGGAGAACAGGCTCAACCATTACATGTCTCACACTGGCAACGCTTCCGCTCTTTTAAAATATGCCCTGAAGGCAAAGTCTCAATGAGATCAATGCACTACCCATAGATCTTAGACTTGAAAAGGAACCAGTCACCAGGATTTTCCCTTATGAGCTGCAGCCACCACCAGCGAGCCCTTATATACACAGATTTTAGAATATTGCATAAGAGCCCTAGCCACTCTATTTAAAGTAAAAAACACCTTTATAATAGTCACCTAAGGGGTTGGGCAGGAGGACGCCTACGAGGTGGTCCGGTGCCAGTCGCCATGTATTATAAAAGGTTTTTTGGTTTTTTTTTTTTTTTTTAAGTTTTTCAGAGTGGCCTGGGCTCTTATATACTGTATATAACAGCACACTGTTGGAGGACACAGCTCAAGAGAAAAACCTGGTGACAGGTTCCATTTAAAAGGGAATTGGTCAGGTTTTTGCTACTTCATCTTAGAGCAGCATGATGTAGTAAAGAGGCTCAAAGTCCAACTATGTATTACTTAAGACTACTGTGTGCAGCCGGTCCAACAGTGAAACATTTTATTTTTTTATGTAGCAGAGCTCTTGGAGCTGCATCCACCCACAACAGGCTTTCCATGTAAGAGGCTTAACTAATATTGCCGGTATAAAACAAAAAAAAAAAAAATTAAAGATAACAGGGCTGAATGCTGTTTTAATTCCTACAGAATGCTGTCTTCAGATTACATTGCAGAAACCTGTTTACACCTAGCCTAACAGCTTTAACCATTCTTTTTGCATAAAGGGAATCTGTCACCAGGAGTTTTCTCCCCCATCATGGCAGCATACTGTAGAGACAGACCCAGATTCCAGCAATGGGCCACTTACTGAGCGGTTTGCTGTCATTTTGATAAAATCAATGTTTTCTCTTCTGCAGATCTAGCCGTTATACAGAGTTCATGAATATGCTGGACTACCTGCGGCACGCCAAGTAGTCCTGTAATAATTAGAATCTACTGCTGATTAAAAAGTGATCTAAAAAGGCACTAAGTAGCCTAAGTGACATAGCTGCAATCAGGCTCTCTGCCCCTAAGTTACGCTGCTCAAATTAGTTGGCAAAAACCTTGCGATAGATTTCCATTACACTAACTGCATAGAAATCAGTTTTTCTTAAATAGGATACCCTTTATATTTATTTTAACGCTGATCTGCATGCCCATGTAGACTGTTTAGGAGGTATGAACCTCCTGACATTTACTTTTTTATTCTCTTATTTTAGGAAGAAGGGGAGATGGGGGGGAGGAAAGCAAGTAAAAAAGGGATTGTGATTGTTTGCAGTCAGACAGCACACCCCAGCGCATGTCGTACTGCTTGCAATCACTGACACTGTCTGCGGGTTACTAGATTGTATTTTGCAGCTGCCCAGCTTTGTCATATCCATTAGATGCAACAATCCCAAAGCTTTACCAGACTCATCCTGATTACCCTGTTGCGGATGCAATTGTCATAAGGGGTTTACAGTCCACAGCTGACACTAAGCCCTAGATTAATGATATGAGGGGGGTCCTGATGCCTCCCATTACTAATCTGTAAGTGAAAAGAAATATATCCAAAAAGTTATCTGAAAACAAACAAAAAAAAAACCCCACCCTCTTTCACCAATTTATTAACCCCCCAAAACGCTCAAGTCCAACATAATCCACAGAAAGTGCTAGGATAATTCCAACACTGCTACATCTGAAGGCGCAGCCATAGAACCTGACTGCCTGTTGTGAGCTTCAGGCAGAGACTGAGCCGCACCATGAGTGGCGACACTCAGGTTATTTGCGGTCACGTTCTATGGGCGCTTGCTATGCCTTCAGATATAGCAGAGCTGGAATAGTTGTAAGATCTCGTGTGGATGTCACACATGGGTTTTTTGGGTGTTAAAATACAAATAAAACACGCCCTTTCACTAATTTCAAATAAAGGATTTTTAGTGTATTTCTTTTCACTTACAGACTGTTGATTGTGACATGGTCTCAGATACCTCCCATTACTAATCTAGGGCTCAGTGGTAGCTGTGGGCTGTTAACTCCTGATTACCTCAATTGCCAGAGCACCAGGGAAATCAGGAAGAGTTGGGTAAAGTTCCAGGATTGTCACAACTAATGGATGAGACAATCCTGGGTGGCTGCAGGCTATTTTTCGGCTTGGGGGCCCAATAAGCATTGGTCTCCCCAGCTTGGGAATACCAATGCCCAGTTGTTGGGCTTTAGCGTGGCTGAGTATCAAAATGGGGAGGGGGAAACCACATACAATGTAAAAATGTAAACAAAAAAGGAGCTGCATGCGGTTCCTCTTAGGCCATCTGCCCACATTGCGTTCTGTCCCTGCAGAAATTTCTGCAGCGATTTGAACAGCACATGTGCGCTTCAAATCGCTGCAGAAACAGTCTGTACTGAAAAGCAGATTTCATGCGCCCTGGATGCAGGCCCTCCCATAGACAGAGCGGGGGCTGCATGAAAAGCGCACGAAATAAGTGACATGTCACTTCTTAGAACGCAGCGATTTGGCAAATCGCCGTGTTCTAATACGCCACGTGGGCATGGATTAGGCACAATCTTCATAGATTGTGCTGGGGACGCAGGACGCATGCAGTTACGCTGCGGTGCAGATCGCAGCGTAACTGCATGAAAATAGGCCATGTGGGCACATAGCCTTATGTTGATACAGCCAAGATAAGTGCATGACTGGGGTTACAGCCTGTAGCCATATGCTTTATCTGTGCTGGGTCCCATCTGGGGGGTGACCTTACGCCAATTTCTTCTCTTTATTATTACTCCAATCTACAGTGACTCTCAGACAGGGTTTGTGATTGGTTGCAGTCAGACACGGTTACACAGGCTGGGGGCGCTGTCTGACTAAAAACCAATCACAGACGCTAGGACGGCCAGTGGGTGAGGGAAGCAGTGGATATGAATGAGGCTAATGAGTGACCCAAAAGAAAGTGAGCGGCCTGGAAGCAGTTACAACTGTGTCGGGAGACCACGTATAGGGCTCTTGCTTTATTTATTTTATTTCCATATAGTTGCTGGATCATTAGCTGGAGTTCCCTGAGAACTCTGGGCCTGGCCCCGACACTTGGATACTTTTGAAACCGTGCAGTTACGGACTTTTACAGTCCAGGTCCACCCATCACTAGTTTTAAAAAAAAAAAAAAAAAAAAAAAAAAAAAAAAAAAAAAAAAAAAAAAAGGTACTGTTTTAGCATTTTTTCCCCCCTCTTTTCTTCTAATCACTCAAAAGTTATCTAACCACACCAAGATGGGGCCTGGCATGGCAAATTTCGAGGTATGACATAAGTGATCAGACCATCTATATTTAGGTACCCAGTGATATGGTTGGGTAGCTTTTGCACTCTGATGAAAAAACGCTAATCAAATACCTTCTGTTTCTAATGTTTACAGCAATTGGACTTCATCTATACATTAATTGCAGTGTGCTGGCCAATCTGGTTATGTGTAAGCCTGTAAATATTTGACATGATTTTATAGGAATTCATAGTATTGAAGTTTTAAGAGGTAGTATAAGCCTTGCCTATCCGTAGAAAAGAGGAGATTGTTAAATGACTGAAAAAGGCAGTGTTTCATCAACACATTGTTGTTCATTTAATAACGAAGCAGAGACACAAAATATACCGTATTTTTCGGACCATAAGACGCACCCTGGTTTTAGAGAAGGAAAATAGGAAAATAATTTTAAGCAAAAAAAATGACACTTATAGGGCGAGGATCTGCTGCTTACACTATTATGCGGGTAATGTCCTTAAATTCTCTACGAAGGTACCCCATCCTGGTAATGATCCTCCTGCCATAATTAATATAACACACACCTCATCCTGGTATAGCCCCATCTTGCTATATACTGCCATCCTGGTATGTGCTCCCATCCTGCTCATATACCCCCCCATCCTGCTCTATGTCCTGCATCCTGTGGCACACAACAAAACCAAAAAAAAACAAAAAAAACCAAAACGCATTTATACTCACCTTTCCTCGTTCCACGCAGTATCGCTCCTCCTCCTGTCTGTGCCGGGAGCGCTGTGTGGAGCCGGCCACGATCCCTGCAGCACCGCGATGTCCTCCTGTCTGTGCCGGTGGCACGGTGTGGAGACTAGCGATGCTCACAGCGATATCATCGCTGTGCACACGTGTCCGCAAGCAGCCGCGCCGCCGGCACAGACAGGAGGACATCCCAATGCTGCAAGGATCGTGGCCGGCTCCACACAGCGCTGCCGGCACAGACAGGAGGAGATTGCGGTGCTGCAGGGAAGTGACCGGTGAGCTATACTGATTCACCGCACCCCGCGCTGATGATTATGCGCAGGGGGCAGTGAATACAGCCACACATGATCACTCCAGGCTGTAGTTGCCTGGGGTGATCATGCAGCTGGCTGTTTAGCGAGCGCGCATCTCCCGCCCATCACCACACCCACCTGTCAACGCTGGCTTCAGCGCAGAGAGATGGGCGGGAGGATGGGCGTGCATATGTAATGAGCGGGCGCACGTGGTCACAGCAGGCGCTGCTGCTGCAGCCTGCTTGTGCCCCCAATGACCCGCTCCACCCTCTTTCCCTGCAGCCCTACATTCAGACTATAAGACGCACCCCCCACTTTCCCAACATTTGGGGGGGAAAAAAAAAGTGCGTCTTCTAGTCCGAAAAATACGGTATGGCACCTGTGCTTGGTAAACAATGAAGGTCAGGGATTTTGGAAAACGGAGACTTTATAATCAGACATTCCACACACACTTATTTCTTAAAGCCAAAAAATATGCATATCAAAACAAACAATGTTTTAAGTGGAACAATTTTGCAAGGAAAAAAAAATATTTCCTCTAATAATTATAATTCCCCTGACATTAGGTTAAGTAACAAACTATTGTATAATGTTATACAAAGTGGTTCTGTGTCCTACCTTTGACGAAATTCTTGAAAAACAACTCTATTGGGAAAGCCCTGTCTGCAGATTCTGATGCCTTCCAACACCCCATTACAACGTAACTGATCTAGTACCAAGTGGGCATCCAATTTACCAGCCTAGAAAGGAGAGGAGAAAATAAAAAGTTCAAGTTTACAATAATTACTACAATCTTTGTACTGATAGTAAATGGTGTCATAACATACCTTTTTCTCATGATTTGGGATAATGCAACGTACAAAGTTAGGATTTGTATTTCTTAGTGTGGCCATAAGTTTAGACAGTTGTTCCTTGTACAGCTGTCCTACAGTACGGAACATTCCTTTTCTTGTCTTAAAAACACCAGGCAATGCCGAATCACCCATGCCTGCGACTTGATCCAAGCCGACAATACGATCCACTGCAATGATTGAAAACAACTCTAAGAATTACAACTTCTAAAAGCATAAACTGCATTTCTTGTTGCCAGAAAACACAGTAACAAACATTGCAACTTCTTTTGATAAGAACCTTTCAAATTATTCAGATTGAACTGGACATCGTGTAATAGTTGAGAGATCACACACACACACACACACACACACACACACACACACACAATATATACACAGTCATGAAAAAGTTTGGGCACCCCTACTAATGTTAACCTTTTTTCTTTATAACAATTTGGGTGTTTGCAACAGCTATTTCAGTTTCATATATCTAATAACTGATGGACTCAGTAATATTTCTGGATTGACATTAGGTTTATTGTACTAACAGAAAATGTGCAATCCGCATTTAAACAAAATTTGACAGGTGCAAAAGTATGGGCACCTCAACAAAAAAGTGACATTAATTTTTTGTAGATCCTCCTTTTGCAGAAATAACAGCCTCTAGTCGCTTCCTGTAGCTTTTAATGAGTTCCTGGATGAAGGTCTATTTGACCATTCCTGTTTACAAAACAATTCCAGTTCAGTTAAGTTTGATGGTCGCCGAGCATGGACAGCCCGCTTCAAATCCTCCCACAGATGTTCAATGATATTCAGGTCTGGGGACTGGGATGGCCATTCCAGAACATTGTAATTGTTCCTCTGCATGAATGCCTGAGTAGATTTGGAGCGGTGTTTTGGATCATTGTCTTGCTGAAACATCCATCCCCTGCGCAACTTCAACTTCGTCACTGATTCTTGCACATTGTGAAGAATCTTGCTGATACTGAGTTGAATCCATGTGACCCTCAACTTTAACAAGATTCCCGGTGACGGCATTGGCCACACAGCCCCAAAGCATGATGGAACCTCCACCAAATTTTACTGTGGGTAGCAAGTGTTTCTCTTGGCCTGCCACTTCTGGGCTTAACAAGAACTGTACCTGTGTTCTTCCATTTCCTTACTATGTTCCTCACAGTGGAAACTGTCATTTTACATCTCAGACAATTTTTGTATCCTTCCCCTGAACAACTATGTGGAATAATCTTTGTTTTCAGATCATTTGAGAGTTGCTTTGAGGAGCCCATGATGCCAGTCTTCATAGGAGATTCAAATAGGAGAACAACTTGCAAGTGGCCACCTTAAATACCTTTTCTCATTATTGGATACACCTGGCTATGAAGTTCAAAGCTCAATGAGGTTACAAAACCAGTTTAGTGCTTTAGTAAGTCAGTAAAAAGTAGTTAGGAGTGTTCAAATCAAGAAATTGATAAGGGTGGCCATACTTTTGCGCTGGTCAAATTTTGTTTAAATGCAGATTTCACATTTTCTGTTAGTACAATAAACCTCATTTCAATCCAGAAATTTTACTGAGTCCATCAGTTATTAGATATATGAAACTGAAATAGCTGTTGCAAAAACCCAAATTGTTATAAAAAAAAAAAAAAAAAAAAAAAAAAAAAAAAAGGTCAACATTAATAGGGGTGCCCAAACCTTTTCATATGAACACGCGCGCGAACGCGAATACACACACACTTTAGCACAATATCGCTACAACGGAGACAGAGTTAAATTTTAATTAATTAATCTAATCTTTCTAAGTTGGTGTTCTAGTTTTCACGGTAGGTCATGAGGAAGGGGAGAGTTGCACTTAAGCTATGTGCGCACTAGTGCGTTTTACCCGCGGATTTATTCCAGGAGGTCCGGAAATCTTCCACTCCCAGAAGTTTAAGAAATTTTCTTGAGAAAATTCACAGTTCTAGTGCGCACAAAGCCTTAATCCGCCAATATGAAGTTTCCCAACCAAAAAGGCAGCAACACAGTGGGAGAAGAACACAACTCCACCCTCACTTAGAGAAGCTTTTTTGGTATGCAAGAATGTCAGAGACCAAGTCTGGTCACTGCATCTGAATACAGACTTGTGAATCCTCACAGCTCATGCACTGTGTGCTACAAGGATCCACCGGTGTCTGCACCAGTCAAGTATGCGATATGCATACTCCCGTCCAGTGCAAGTGCTGGGAGGAATCACAAGTGTGTAGTCACATGCAGTGACTGCAGACTTTATTGTAGACCGGACAACCCCTTTTAACCTCCTGCATGATTGAAAAGTGTTGTGAGGAGAGCAGAGATGACTAGTACTTTTCAGATGAGGTCCCTTCCATCTGTGGGTGGAGAGAACAGCTTTTAGACCTTTCATATTGCAAATCCTTCCATCAGCTCTCTCAAAGCAATGTCACCACTACCGCCTGTCTAGAAATCAGGAGTTCAAAAGGTGTCAATAATCCACACTAGTCTGCTGTGCTCTGGGCAACATGTGATCACTTTGAACTGAGCAGAGCAATCTGTCATTGTGTCACAGGAATCACCTGCCTGTTCTGGTGCATTCCCATGCCAGATGTAATGACAGTCCTCTGATCAGACTGCAGAGGGAGTACAAATTGCCCTGAGCAGTGAGCTCAGCAGTCAAAAGCGCCATTTACTAACAACTGAGCCGCTCCTCTCTGAACAGGCTGTCAGAAAAGGGGAGGACAGTATAGCAGAGGACAGCTGATAAAGGGTGTGTAATGTGACAACCGTCGGATTGGCCGCTGGGCTCGGCCTAGCCCCGCCCCCCCACATGGATTAACCGTTTGGCCAGGCCACGCCCCCCGCACACTAGGCCCGCTCGGCTACGCCCCGCGCACACTAGGCCCGCTCGGCCACGCCCCCACACACTAGGCCCACTCGGCCACGCCCCCCACACACTAGGCCCACTCGGCCACGCCCCCCACACTAGGCCCACTCGGCCACGCCCCCCGCACACTAGGCCCACTCGGCCACGCCCCCCGCACACTAGGCCCACTCGGCCACGCCCCCCGCACACTAGGCCCACTCGGCCACGCCCCCCGCACACTAGGCCCACTCGGCCACGCCCCCCGCACACATTGGGCACCTGTACACCTCCCCCCCAGGACAACAACTCCCATTATACTTCTATTATAATCCTCCTATTATACTCCTTTCCGAGGGGCTCGCAGTATGGGGGATGGACCACGATGGGGGGTGTACACCTCCCCCCAAAACACACTGGGAACCACAAACACCACCCTACACAGACGGCCGCACACACAACACACACCGTGGCACAAATTATGCACATACCGCGCAACACACACATTGCACAAAACATACCTCCCCCAAAACACACACACGCACCCCACACAGCACTCCAAAAACAATGCAACACACAAACAACACCGCTCTCACCCCCCCACCCAGACAACACCCAGAACATTTACCGCGCCCTACACAAACACTTGGCAACTACACACAAATATATATATATATATATATATATATATATATGATAGATAGATAATAGATTATATTATAATATAGATAATAGAAATAGATTATATTATAATATAGATAATAGAAATAGATTATATTATAATATAGATAATAGAAATAGATTATATTATAATATAGATAATAGATAATAGAAATAGATTATATTATAATATAGATAATAGATATAGAAATAGATTATATTATAATGTAGATAATAGAAATAGTATATATATATATATATATATATATATATATATATATATATATATATATATATATATATATATATATATATATATATATATATATATATATATATATATATATATATATATATATATATATATATATATATATTTTTATATATCTATATTTTTATATATCCGGGATTGGCATCTGCACCATTGCAGCTACAGCCACAAGATTTTGCACACTTACACTTCTGGACCCCGAGAGCGTCATAGGCTATGTTTTGAGGGGAAATTTTAACCCCACGCTTTACAGTTATTCACCAAAGAACGTGACTCCATTAAAGTGAATGGAGCTGGGAGCCACAGTGCAGCCAGAACTTCAGAAGAATGCGCAGCCACGCCCTTATATGGAATGTTGGTGTGTCACAATGCAGCCAGGGAAAGAGGCAGACACAGACAGGGTAAGAGACAGGGTAAGTGACAGACACAGAGACAGACACAGACAAAGACAGACTGTCAGGGAAAGAGAGGGAAAGAGAGACCGGTAAAGAGACAGACACGGACAGGTAAAGAGACAGACACAGACAGGTAAAGAGAGACACAGGAAAAGACAGAGGGAAAGAGTGAAAGTGACAGAGGGAAAGAGACAGACAGGGAAAGAGACAGACCGGGAAAGAGAGACAGACAAAGAGATAGAGAGACAGATATATACAGAGGGGGAGACAGACAGAGAATGGGAGAGAAACAGAGAGACAGTTACTATCCCTGGCAGCGCTATGCTATGTTGTGAGACGAAATTTTGGCCCAACACGTTCCAATTTACCAATCTATTTTGCCCCTATCTACATAATGGGGAAAAAGTGAAACGAAAAGTGTTGGGGGCAAATTGACAGCTGCCAGATGTGAACAAGGAGGACTTAAAGAATGAGAGCGATGGCGCCAAAGAGTATATACCGTACAGTTACTAAGGTGGGGCCCCGACATGGGATACTCTCCACACTCAGGTATATGAACACACACACACAAAATGCGCCACACACTACCACATGCTTGAACATATACCACCCTCAGCACACATTTCACCACACATACACCAACCTCGCCACATAATCGCCCTAAACACACACAAGTCTGGTATTATCCTTCAAAAATAAAAATCTGATTAATAAGCAGCCAAACTACAAAGAACAACAAATGTACCATATACGAAATACGGCAGCTGTCAGTCACATGACCTGTCTATGTGTGAGCTAATATATACTGTCAGGGGGAGGGCTTTCTGTTGCCTGGAGATTTATCAGGCTGGCAATAGCAACCAATCACAGCTTAGCTTCTATTTTTCTACAGTTAATTCATCTGAGCTCTGATTGGTTAATATAGGCAACAATTTAATAATTACATTTCTATCTATTTGTTTTGTGGTTTTTGTGTGCAGAATACATTTTTGTTAATAGTCTATTTTGTTAACAGCAGTTATTAACCCGAGCGAAGCCGGGTAGTACAGCTAAATATTATATTATATATTATATATATATATATATATATATATATATATATATATATATATATATATATATATATATATATATATATATATATATATATATATAATCATACATTAACTACACAATACGTAAATTCGAGAATACCCGATGCGTTAAAACGGGCCACCTTCTAGTCTGTAAAATAATTGTTATCTGTGCTCCACTCTCAACACTAAACACTAACCATGCAGGGAAGTTACACCAGATCAGGTCTGACATTGCATCTCACATACTGATAAACCTGCCTTAAGTTATGCTGGGACCGGTTCTTTCTGCTGTGTTACAAACAAATTAACTAATTTTATCACATCTTTGGGCAGCTCTATTTCTTCAGCCACATCCAGGCCTTATTACTACCATAACTGTTCTCAATTAAGAAAAATCACTTAACCCCTTCACGACCGCGGGCCGTAAAATTACGTCCTATTTTAACGTGACTTAACGACCAGGGACGTAATTTTACGGCCTAAACTTCATTTGATTGCCGTGGCCATAGCAACGGCTTTCAAATGATGTCCCCTGCTGTTTCTTACAGCAGGGGACCTTTGCTTGACCCCAGGGGGGGCGGCATCGCCACCCCCTATCGACGATCGATGTGATTGGCTGTTCAAATCTGAACCGCCAACCACATCGATCGCACTAATTTCGGCAAAAATAATGCCCGAATTAGTGCGATCCTGTGAGATCCAGCTATGAGATGCCGCAGCTGCTGCAGCATATCATAGGTGGACCTCAAACATGCCGCCCCCAGCCCCTGCAGCACTGATTGGAGCGATCGTGCTATGACGCGCAATCGCTCCAATCAGTGTGCAGTGGGGCGGTCTGATCTGCCGGTGACCGCCTCCCCAGGCCTGTGTTGGTTTGGGAAGCCCTCCCCCAGCATGTTTGCGGCGTGCACTGGCTGGTACTTGAAGTACCACACAACGCTGCTGCCGCCGCCCGATCGCCGCTCCTGCCCCACTTGAGTATTGCGCGCCTGATAGCCCCTGCGCGCTCCTGTGATGGCCCTGCCCCCTGCCGATGTGTCCCCCCGATCTGCTCCCCGCCACGATCTGCCCCTCTGCTGCGATCTGCCCCCCTGCAACAATGTGCCCCCCTGCTGCAATCTGCTTCCTGCTGCGATCTGTCCTCTGCCATGATGTGCCCCACTGCTGCGATCTGTCCTCTGCCATGATGTGCCCCACTGCTGCGATCTGCCTCCTGCCGCAATCTGCCCCCTGCTGCCATCTGCCTCCCTGCTGCGATATGCCCCCTGCCGCTGCGAGCCCTCCCCCAACATGTCTGCAGCGTGCAGTGGCTGGTACTTGTGGTACCACGCCACCGCCGCTGACGCCGCCGCTGCTGCTGCACGTGAGTACTGTGCTCACTTTGCAGCCCGTGCGCGCTCCCGTGGTGCCCCTGCGCGCTGCCGTGATAGCCCCTGCCGTGCCCCCCCCCGCGATCTGCTCCCCCCAACCCCCCCCTCTGACTGCCTCCCCCATTATCTCTGTTCTGCTTCTGCAGCTCCCTCTCCGGTCTCCCCCTCTGCTCTACCCCCTCCCCCTCTGCTCCCCCCTCTGCTCTCAGCCCCCCCTCTGCTCTCACCCCCCCCTCTGCTCTCCCCCCCCCCCCTGTCCCCCTCTGCTCTCCCCCGACGTCCTCTTACCTGTCTTCACCGGCCTGATCACATCTGCGTCCATCGCTGGGTCCTTCCTGGGCATTCTGCTGATCTGCCTGCTGCTCCTGTAAAGCTGTCCATCTCTCTGCCATCTGTTCCTCTGCAGCTCTTCTGGTCAGTGATCCTCCTGCTAGTCCTGTGGGTACTGTGAGTATAACTTTTTTTTTTTTCCGTATCCCCTGTCCATTTTTACACCTCATCCGTCCGTGCGTCCCGCCAAGCGCTGATCAGGGATGCAGATAACGGATCGGCATCCCTGCTCAATTTTTGGCGTGACTTTTTTTCCGTATCCCCGAATCTTTTTGTATCGCATCCGTCCGTGCGTCCCGCCAAGCGCTGATCAGGAATGCAGATAACGGATCGGCATCCCTGCTCAATTTTCGGCGTGACTTTTTTTTCCGTATCCCCGACGCTTTTTGTATCGCATCCGTCCGTGCGTCCCGCCAAGCGCTGATCAGGGATGCAGATAACGGATCGGCATCCATGGTCAATTTTTGGCGTGACTTTTTTCCGTATCCCCGACGCTTTTTGTATCGCATCCGTCCGTGCGTCCCGCCAAGCGCTGATCAGGGATGCACATAACGGATCGGCATCCATGGTCAATTTTTGGCGTGACTTTTTTCCGTATTCACGACGCTTTTTGTATCGCATCCGTTCGTGCGTCCCGCCGAGCGCTGATTAGGGATGCAGATAACGGATCGGCATCCCTGCTCAATTTTTGGCGTGACTTTTTTCCGTATTTGCGACGCTTTTTGTATCACATCCGTCCGTGCATCCCGCCAAGCGCTGATCAGGGATGCACATAACGTATCTGCATCCATGGTCAATTTTTGGCGTGACTTTTTTTTTTACGTATCCCCGACGCTTTTTTTATCGCATCCGACCGTGCGTCCTGCAGCGACCGATCAGTGCACTGCGTCTGTGCGTTTGAAAAGTCAAATGGCGCTCCTTCTCTTCTGAGCCCCGCCATGCGCTCAAACAATTACTTTCCACCACATATGAGGTATCTGCGTACTCAGGAGAAATTGCACAATACGTTTTATGGTGCATTTTTTCCTGTTACCCTTGTGAAAAAAAAAGCTACCTAGTTGAAGCAACCGTTTTGTGGTAAAAAAAAAAAAAAATTTCTTTTCACGGCTCAACGCTATAAACTTCTGTGAAGCCCCCAGGTGTTCAAAGTGCTCACCAAACATCTAGAAAAATTGAGGGCTCTAGTTTCCAAAATGGTGTCACTTGTGGGGGAGCTCCACTGTTTAGGCACCATAGGGGGTCTCCAAACGTGACATGGCGTCCGCTAATGATTCCAACCAATTTTGCTGTCAAATGGCGCTCCTTCTCTTCTGAACCCCGCCATGTGCCCAAACAATTACTTTCCACCACATATGAGGTATCTGCGTACTCAGGAGAAATTGCACAATACGTTTTATGGTGCTTTTTTTCCTGTTACCCTTGTGAAAAAAAAAGCTACCTAGTTGAAGCAACCGTTTTGTGGTAAAAAAAAAAAAAAAATTCTTTTCACGGCTCAACGCTATAAACTTCTGTGAAGCCCCCAGGTGTTCAAAGTGCTCACCAAACATCTAGAAAAATTATTTGAGGGCTCTAGTTTCCAAAATGGGGTCACTTGTGGGGGAGCTCCATTGTTTAGGCACCTCAGGGGGTCTTCAAACCCGACATGGCGTCCGCTAACAGGTGCAGCTAATTTTGCACTCAAAAATTCAAATGGCGCTCCTTGCCTTCCGAGCACTGCTGTGTGTCCAAACATTTGATTTCCACCACATATGAGGTATCTGCGTACTCAGGAGAAAATGCACAATACATTTTATGGTGCATTTTTTCCTGTTACCCTTGTGAAAAAAAAAGCTACCTAGTTGAAGCAACCGTTTTGTTGTAAAAAAATTTTTTTTTCTTTTCACGGCTCAACGCTATAAACTTCTGTGAAGCCCCCAGGTGTTCAAAGTGCTCACCAAACATCTAGAACAATTATTTGAGGGCTCTAGTTTCCAAAATGGGGTCACTTGTGGGGGAGCTCCATTGTTTAGGCACCTCAGGGGGTCTTCAAACCCGACATGGCGTCCGCTAATGAGTGCAGCTAATTTTGCGTTCAAAAATTCAAATGGCGCTCCTTCCCTTCCGAGCTCTGCCGTGCGCCCAAACAATTGATTTTTACCACATATGGGGTATCAGCGTACTCAGGAGAACATGCACAATAAATTGTATTGTGTACTTTCTCTTTTCTCCCTTGTAAAAATGAAAATTTTATGGCTAAAGTAACATTTTTGTGTTAAAAAGTAAAATTTTCATTTTTTCCTTCCACATTGCTTTGGTTCCTGTGAAGCACCTAAAGGGTTAATAAACTTATTGGATGTGGTTTTGAGCAGTGTGAGGGGTGTAGTTTTTAGAATGGGGTCACTTTTGGGTATTTTCTGTCACCTAGGCCTCTCAGTCACCTCAAATGTAATGTGGTCCCTAAAAAAAATTTTGTAAATTTTGTTGGAAAAATGAGAATTTGCTGATGACCTTTGACCCCTTCTAACTTCCTAACGGAAAAAAAATTTGTTTCGAAAATTGCGCTGATGTAAAGTACACACGTGGGAAATGTTATTTAGTAACTATTTTGTGTGACATATCTCTCAGATTTATGGGCATAAATTTTCAAAGTTTGAAAATTGCGAAATTTTCAAAATTTTCGCCAAAATTCCTAAATTTTCACAAATAAACGCAAAAAATATCGGCCTAAATTTACAACTGACATGAAGTACAATATGTCACGAAAAAACAATCTCAGAATCGCCAGGATCCGTTGAAGCGTTCCAGAGTTATAACCTGTCAAAGTGACACTGGTCAGAATTGCAAAAAATGGCCCGGTCATTAGGGTGTTTTAGTGGCCGGGGGTGAAGGGGTTAAACAGGACCTGCCTGCCAAACTGAAGTGGACCAAAAGATCCTGAAAACCTAGACCTTGTGACACAATCTAAAGATTCAGGAACAAAAGAGAAACAAAGTAATTGAGGTTTACCAATATGGAAAAGGCTATAAAGCCATTTCTAAAGCTTTGGGACTCCAGCGAGCCACACAGCCATTATCCACAAATGGCAAAAACATGGAATTGCGGTGAACCTTCCCAGGAGTGGGCAGCTGACCAAAATGACACCAAAAGCACAGAGAAGACAAAAAGAGGTCACAAAAGACCGCACGATGACATCCAAAAGAACTGCAGACCTCACTTGCCTCAGTAGAGCCCATTGTTCATGACATCATCATTAGAAAGATTAGGCAAAAATGGTCTGCATGGCAGAGTTTTAAGACAAAAAACACTGCTGAGTGGGGAGGGAAGGAGGAGAGAAAAGAAAAAAGCGGCTTGTTTCAGTTTTGAAAAAAAAAAAAAAAAAGCCACATTTTGATCCCCAACACTGTTGAGAGTCTACTTTGGACTTGTGCGCAACAAAAAATCTCAAAACTTTTTGGAAGGTGTATGACCCATTACATCAGGAGCAGAAGTAACAGCAATTCAGAAAAGCTACAGTTAAATGCGGGCGTGGTAGTGTAATGGTCTGGGGCTGCTTCAGGACCTGGAAGACTTGTTGTGGTAAATGGAACCATGAATTCTGCTGTCTCCCAAAAAATCCTGAAGGATACTATCTGGACATATGTTCATGACCTGAAGCTGAAGCACAATTGGGTTATGCAGCAGGACAATAATCCAACACACCAGAAGTCCACCTCTGAATGGCTTAAAAGAAATAAAAATCAAGACTTGAGTAGTCTAGTCAAAGTCCTGACCTTAAAAGACATTGAGATGCCATGGCGTTACCTTTAGGCTATGTGCGCACGTGTGCGTAATTCATGCAGCTACGCTGCGCTTTGTAGCGCAGCGTAACTACATGTGTCCTGCGTCCCCTGCACAATCTATGGAGATTGTGCAGGGGCCGTGCGCACGTGGCATATTAGAACGCAGCGCTTCAGCATGTCACTTCTTCCGTGCGCTTTGCCGGCAGCCCCTGCTCTGTCTATGGCAGGAGCTGCCGGCAGAGCGCACGTTCTCGCCGGCACCATGCGCTTCAGAACACAGCTTTTCAGCTGCGCTCTGAAGCGCACCTTTTCGGTGCGGTGCAGAGCGCACACGTGCGCACATAGCCTTAGACTGTTCATGCTCGGAAACCCTCCAATGTGGCTGAATTGCAACAATTCTGCAAAGAGGAGTTGGCAAACGTTCCTTAAGAGCATTGTAAGACTGTCAGTTATCGCAAACACTTGACTGCAGTTGCTGCTTAGAGGGGCTTAATCAGTTATTTGGTTTAAAGTAGCGTTGAGCGGACCCGGATCGGCAAAATCCGGATCCGCGCGGTTTGAGCAGCAGATCCGTCTCTCTCTCTCTCTGGATTCAGCTCCCTATTCACATATATGGGCCCGGATTCCGGATCGGATCCGGACTACTTTTATCAACCCGCCGCACCTGGATTATTGCCAGTCCGCTCAACTCTAGTTAAAAGGGGAAAGCACTTATTCACAGGTTCCTGTAGGTTTGGATTTGTCTTTCAATTAATAATAAAGACCTTCATTTATAAACTGCATTTTGTGTTGTGTTACCTTTGTCTAATATTTTAACGTTGTTTCGTGATCTGAAATATTTACGTGTCACAAACATGCAAAAGAATAAAATCAGGAAGGGGGCTAACTATCACACCACTGTGCATGTTCTATTCTACACTGCAGCAACTATTACCCCACATGTCCAGATCAACAAAACAAAAAAAAACCCTGTCATTTCAGTACATCAATGGGCAAAAAGTATCATGTTTAATAGCCATAATGTAGCAAGTGGTTTAGCGCAAGAAAAAAAAATGCTAAAAAGTAAACCTCTAAACCAATCATTCAATATAATCACTTGTACAAGGTTATAAAGCCAACAAGTTTCAAACATCAAACTATTATAAGTAGCAACCCATGCAAAGTGAATTTGGTGATTAATGATATAAATTATACTGTGATACAGCTGCTCATGCTTTATTGACTTTAGTGCAACATTTTTTATTCTCTGGTAGTATGGAAATTAGTGTAAAGTTCTTTCACTGCATTTTCACAGAGGGTTTAAGGCAGACACATTATCACCTCTTACATGCATTATATGGAAGACTTGCTCTCCGAAAATACCAGGTCAATGAGTAGGAAACAGGTCTCCTATCAGTACCAGAGACAATTAAAACATTGTACATGTTGAAACACAAATTCCAGGTTGGGCATAAATTGACCTGTGAATATAACATTTTATCAACAAAAATGGAATGTTTTCCAAAGGAGTCTTTTAGGCTGCTTTCACACATCCGGTTTTGGCTGTGCGGCACAATCCGGCTCTTTGCAGAAAAAAATGCAACCGAATTTTTTTGCCGCCGGTTGAGTTTTTTCCGCATAGACTTTCATTAGTACCGGATTGTGCCGCATTGGCCTTGCGTTCGGTCCAATTTTTGCCGGATGCGGCATATTTAGCCCATGCGGCGGCCGGATCAAACGTTGCCTGGCACTTTTTTTGTCCGGCAAAAAAAATAAAATAAACGCATCGCGCCGCATCCAGCCGATGCGGCGTTTTTTCCAATGCATGCCTATGGACGCCGAATGCGGTGCGATGCGCCAAAAACTGCATCTGGCCACCGCATGTGTTTTTTTTGCACTGCGCATGCTCAGTAGCGTGCCGCAACCGTCAAAAACCGGACGGGACGCATGTAAAAACTTATGCAAAGGATGCGGTTTGCCGCATCGTTGCATAGGTTTTAGAGCCGGATTTAGCCGCACTGCTAAAACCAGATGTGTGAAAGCAGCCTTATAGCGATAAATGGGCAAACTAACCCCTCATCCCCCTCCCCCACACCAAACAAAACCTCCAAATACATAATCCAACAGTGTTCTACATAATACAGTGTAAACATTTAAAAGCAGCAGGCATTTAAGCTGTTCCGTTCTTTGAATTCTAGAATGGTGCTTAGAGATGGACTTCACTTTCAGGACTGGTGTGTAATGATTTGTGACGGACACCAAACAGACAGGCAGGTGAATCACCACACCATGCACAACAATACCTGCTACTTTGAATCACCTCAAGATAGGTGCCATTTCTGTAGATCTACTGGAAAGGAGAAATTATAACGTTTGAAAGAAAGAAGCTGCAAACAGAAGAGCAGAGTGAACAGGAATTTTAACACTCGCACAGCTTTTATAGTGTGGTTGTCATTTTCTAGGTGTTGAGAGGGGAAGGTTAAATAAATAAAAAGCACACTTATAATTACTTCTCACCATCTTTCCAAAGTTCTGACACAAATTTATCAGAGGACTGATTCAGAAGTGTGGCAATATTATCATTAAGTGGGTCCATATTCTTCATAAGCCATTCATCAGCTTTGTAATCGACCTATAGAGAAGAGAAAGACAAGGCTAAAGGGGTTCTATACTTTCAAACCTAGTTGTGTACTAACATAAGCAAACATGAAACACTTATTGCTTACCACTACTGCATTTCAAGATCCATAGCTACCCATGGATTAACAAGAAATCCTGACTGCGTCCTCTGCAGACACGGGCTAACAGCATTCAGGGCACACAGAACCTCTTTAGGATGGAGTCAAGATATCACATCACAGACATCTTGTGTGCCATGGACGTGCCAATCAGGGCTTATATTGCCGATGTATGGGCAACTGGGAGCCAACAGATACTGCAACTAATTTAAGGATGAATCAAAAACACTCGAGTATACTACTTTAAGATACCTCCAGAAAGAGAGATCGGAGCATTGTTAAAATGTCTGTTCAATCACAAAAACACAGTTAACTGTAGAGTTTGTTCCCCCGCCCCCCCATTTCTGCAATGTGTGTCAAACTAAGTGGTTTGACTTCTACAGTCTTTGTACCTCACCATAGACAGACTGCAGAATCCTGGGAATATTTGTCACTCTGCAAAATTGGTAGTTTATAATTCACAATTGTTTAGCCCCTCCACCCCCGGCTAATTTTCCGTTTTGTGGTTTTTCACTCCTTCTGTGAGCCGTAACTTATTTCTTCTGTTAATCTTGCTATAGAAGGGCTTTTTTTTGTGGAACGAGTTGAACTTTTAAATGGAACCATGAGTTTACCATATAGTGTACTGGAAAACAGCAAAAAAAAAAAAAATTTAAAATGTGGAAAAGGTGCAATTTCATTGGGATATTTTATTCACTATCTGGTAAAAATGATGTCTGTGTGATGCCTCAGGTCGGTGCGAATTCATACATACCAAACATCTATAGGTTTACTTTATCTAAGGGGTTAAAAAATCTGACATTTGTCCAAAAAAAGTGGCGCACGTTTTGTGCTATTTTCCGCGACTCGCAGCGTTCTCATTTTTCGGGATCTATGGCTCAGTGACTGCTTATTTTGTGTGTCTCAAGCTGACGTTTTTCATGGTACCTTTTTTGCGCATACTTTTGATCGCCTGTTCTTGCATTTTGTGGCGCCCAAAAAAACCTGAGTTTGGAATTTTTTTTACCACTACGCCGTGTACAGAGGAGATTAATTGATTTTGATAGATTGAGCATTTGATATTTTTTCAACCCTTTAATTTTCAATGGGGCGATTTAAACTTTTAGGTTTATTTTTTAATTTTTCAAAACTTTTTTTTTTTTTACTATTTATTTTATTTTACTAGTCTCCCTAGGGAGCTAAAAAAAAAAATCAGCAATCTGATCGCTTGTTTTCTCTTAATCAGGGCAGCACCGCTCAGATCAAGAGAAATATTCATCTCTTGTAACCTGCAGTACTCGGCTGCTGGTTACAAGACCGGAGTCACGTAAGTTACAGGAGTCAACATATGACCCTGTGCTACCATGACAACCATCAGCTCCACGTAATCACGTCACGCAAGTTCCAGTGGTGGCCAGTGAATAAAGTTTTACCACGACCACGATTTAAATGGCACTGTCAAATTTTGACAACACTTAAGGGGTTAACAGGCAGATTGCAGATCTACTCGTGCCTGCCAGCCACACATGTTAGCTATACAAATCAGGCGACGTGCGTGGATCGCCGCAGGCTGCCAGCAGCAGCCGTCAGGTATTAACACTGACCACTAGGATGTAATATTACTGCCCGGTCGTTAAGGGGTTAAGCTGATTTATACCTATCAAAATTTAGGATTTTTGCACAAAAGAACCTGCAAACTGATTGGAATACACTCTGATGGATCCAGAGCTTATCATTTAGAGTAGACTGATATTTTCACAGAAAGCCAAATTTAGACAATTCGTCACTATGCACTATCGAGCAGGCACATAAGGTTGAAGAGTTTAGATTGGGAGACCCACGGGCATTATGTACATCTGTCTTGGAACGCATTTCAGCCTAATACTCCATCTCACAATCTCCATATTAATAACTGCAGAACCTCTAGTGGGACCAACTAAACAGCAGTGTTATGACCATGATGAGAGAGATAGAGATACACGACATAGGAATTTACATTACCTTCCCAGCATAATGTATAATGCAAAAGTCCGCTTTATCTTTCAGCTGTTTGGGCTTTTGGAATTTTGAATGGGAGCCTTGTTCCTGAACAACTTTTTCCACAAAACTTTTATCAGTAGCTTTTGGAAACCAACACTCCTCATCCAGGAGCGCCAGTATACCTGGGGGACCAGCCTTCAAAACAAAGTATTAAAATTCTGTGATCATGAAAATTAAAGAAAAATGTATTACATTGAGAAGTTCTTTAACTCACGGGTCGTTCTATCAAGTCAATGCAAGGCTGAAGGTCTAAGCCAAAGTCAATGAAATTCCACTCAATCCCTTCGCGTTGATACTCCTCTTGTTCTAGTATGAACATTGTGTGATTGAATAGCTGTTGCAGTTTTTCATTTGTGTAATTGATACACAGCTGTTCAAATGAGTTGAGCTATAAAGAAACAAAAAAAATTTCCATAAAAATTTTCAGACGTTTCTATTCTTAATTTCTATTACAAAAGCAGTTTTATAATTTTTTTACCCTTAAAGAAGAATACCTAGAAAATATTGTTTAACCCCTTCAGCCCCCAGCCTATTTTGACC
>NC_134360.1:119262335-119277335 GCF_048569485.1 Anomaloglossus baeobatrachus | reverse complement strand
TGGGAAAGTTTGTATTATTCCAGAAGAATACCCAGAAAAATTCTCAAGTTCCCCATTGACTTATTTTCAGGTAATTCGTCACACCCATCTGTGCATCAACTGCTTGTAACATGTATTAAACACGCTAGTGTTCGATCACTACTACTAAAAAGGGCTGTTTTTCCTCTCCCAATAATTAAAAAAAGGTAAAACACCAACCCTCAAACAAAAAAAAAAACAAAACAAAAACGTTAAGCTACCATTCCACTGTGCCACCTAATGTTGCAAGGATTAAATGTCACCTGACTGAGTTGGTACCATGCTTCTTGTGCCCATGTCGTCCAGTGGCAACTATTATTGCTATGCTGGAGGAACTTCAACACAAGGTACAGTAAGCAGGTTAAAGCCAAAGGTGCAAACTGTCACTGTGGTACTTATGTTACATTTGCTCCTCTTGTTATTTCTATTTTGTTCAGGTGTTTATACACCTCAGGCATGTGTATTTGTTTCATCAACATTGAGTCCTATCACAACCGTACATTATATTTGTCTATGTACCTGGAATATTTGTTAAAAAAAAAAAAAAAACACAAAACACCACACTTAATGTCACATAGTACTGACCTGAAGACTAATAAGGTCTTATCACTTATGACATTGTGAATGGCGTTGAAAAAAAAAAATAAACACCACTATATAAATCTGGTATCGCAGTAATCGTATTGACCTGAGGAATAAAGCCGCCTTATCTCTTATATGACAGTGTACCAAAGTAAAGCAAATTCTTTAACTGCTGTTGATTTGTTCCTTCTGCCTTTTAAAGAGATAAGTATAGCAAGGCTCACATTTATCCAGTGCTCTACACTGAGCACTTACACTTAAAAACGTGATTCAGACGAAATTTTCAGTGGAAAATTCACTGATGAGGAAGTGACTGAACTCATGGCTGGCCTGTGGTCTGGCAGTGTCCATCTTTTTATGCGTGCAGAAAATGCGATCAGTTTTTGTTCACCTATGAAAAAAAAAAAAGACATACCACTGAACAGACGCCAAACAGAATCCAGAGTAACTTACTGCCTCATTAGTGAATGATCCATCAAGGGGTTTCACCTAAATCACATTTGGGAGATATAGCTGGAAACTCTGATGTAAGGGCTCAGCATAGAGTGCAGGATAAAAACGTGAGCCAATCCAAAATGTTCTATACCAAAATTGTCAAATGACATTCAACCCAAACCACAAAACCACAAGTCCCCATTCAAGTCTCATCTGTTAACGGAAATATAGGGGGCTTCCACGTTACTGGTAACACAAAGGCTCTGGAAAAATGCTATGCAGAAATTGGGAGAACCAGTCCTAAAATATCTACTGGGGAAAAGATATTTGTTACACCATCTTAAATCATTTTGCTTTGGGACCCATGCAAACTGCCTTCTCATCCTGACAGATACATCAAGTGTGGAAAACATTTAAAGAGTTGTTGGACATAAAGGAGTGTTCCAGATATACCTCCATATGGAACAACCCCAGGTTCGATGAATTGACAGTTGGAAAGGTTTTGGGAGTGGAGGTGGTCAGGCTTGAGATGTTCATCAGCTGTTTTTGAATGAGCAGTTTTGTTCATTCAATCAGCTGAATCAGGATTTCACCCTTCAGAACTCTGCCTTTTTGAAATACTTGCAATTGAGACATACCAGTGAAGTTCAGGGGCATCACCTAGATCAGAGGTCTCAAACACGTGGCCTGCGGGCTGCATGCGGCCCCTCAGGCTTTGTGCGGACCCCAGGCCCGTGCTCCTGTTGACTATCGCGGCTGGTGCAGGGGACGCCCACCATCTGCGCTTTGTCAGATCAATGTTTTGCCGGCGCTGCGTGCCCAGAGTCAAGCGCTCTATGCACAACTATTCCTCCAATGGAAACTGCCTGACCTCAGCTGCTTACCTCTGATTGGCGGATGGCTACGGCTGCATTGGAAACGAGATGCACAGAGCTTGACTCTGCGCTGCAGCGCCGGCAAAACAGTCTGACAAAGCGCTGACAGTGGCTGCGGCCTCTGGATCGGCCGCGATAGTCAGCAGGGCACGGGCCAGCAAAAAGCAAGAAGCAGAGATGAGGCAGCCGAGGGAACGGGGCACAGGTGAGAAGAATATGCATGCATGTATGTAGGTAGAACGGCACATTAAGGGACCAGTATAGGAGATAACTACAAGCAGAGGACCAGGAAAGGTCACATTAGTAAAAGGGTACAGTGATGGGACACATTACTACAAGGGGACAAGGATGGGGAACATTACTATAAGATGGGGACAAGGATGGGCACATTACTATAGGATGGGAATAAGGCTGGGGACACTACTATAGGATGGTGACAACGATGAGGCACATTACCACAAGATGGGGACAAGGATGAACACACTGTAGGATGGGGAGTAGGATGGGGCATAATGTGGACAAGGATGGGCACATTACAAGATGGGGAACATTACTAAAAGATGTTGGCCAAAATTGCTATATGGTGCTAATTTGTAACACTATTAGTTACAAGAAAGGGATAAAATGGAAAAAAAAAAAAATTAAAAAATAAAATTTAAATAGGTATGACTATCAAAATTGTGTTTTCATATTTAAACAAAGAACATGCACGTTTGTTATAACAAACAAGTCAAAAATGATCAATGCCACTTAGTCCTGCAAAGAATGCAGCCCTCCCAAATTATTTTTCCTCTGTGCGGCCCATACACCCAGCTGAGTTTGAGACCCCTGGTCTAGATTTAGCCTTTTCACATAGTGGAATTTTAGACAGTGTATTGCAAGCTAATGTGTCAAAGGGGAACAACTCTTTACTGTTAGGCATTTTGGGGGACCCTATGGCTAACAAAATCGGGGTGGGAGAGACGATGGTCCAAATACCACTGATTAATTATAAAATATTTTCCAATTAAAGTTGTCAAGATTAACATGACCCAGAGAATGTATCAACTATTTTTGGTCCACAGGGTTTAGAGAACTCAAAGTGTTATTTCAAATGAAACGTAGAGCAGACAACAGCTGTCCAAGGTGCAGGAGGGAAGGAGCAGACCTGATCCACATGTCTTGGTCATGCTCTTGTCCAAATGACCTTTGTGGCAATGTGGGTAAATTGCTAGAGCGTGTTTAATGTTGATATACACGAGCCCGAAATTGCGTCTTGGGAGTTGAGGATATTCTGAGGAGTACTATGAGAATTATGACATTCATACATGTCACCCAGCTGTCACATTCCCTTTGCACACCCCCTGCCCTGCAGTCAGAAGAAACCCTGCCCTGCCCCAGGGCCAAATGGTGAAGATGACAAATCCAATCAAAGCAGTTCCTGAGCAGAAGCCTGCCCCACTGCTGAGCAAATGGTCCTGCTCAGGAGGTAGGCAGAGAAACAGGTTTACAGTTGCCTTCAAGGACCCAAACACAGACTTAACGGAGCCATTGAAAGTTACAATATTGGTAAGTGTGTTGCTCCCACAAATAAGATAGGCACATCTACAGATTCCTGACGACACGATGCACGTCCCACGTATTTCCTCAAAATTGTCAGATGAGCGTAGCGCTCTAGAACTCCCTGAATGTAGTCCACAAACATTCTGTCTACGGATAGCCAAAATAATGAGAAATATAATTGTCATATCTTCCGTGTAAAAAAACACTCAGGGGCAGAGATAAGAGGGAAACTGAAAATCTATATTTCCATGTTGTCTCTCCAGTAAAGGAGACAAACTCTAGCACAGCGCCACCTATTGGAAGTAGCGATCCTAAAAGTCACAAGTGGATTTTCGACAATCCTTTGCAATATGACTCAGGATATATAAGCCAGATCAGAATCCCAATTTGCAGACACGGTGTTTCGGGGTGCTTGCCCCTCGTCAGTGCAAAGTATGGGGGTGTCTGATCTGGCTCATGAGAAAGCTATGTGGGGACCACGGGGGAACACTATTCTCCTTAAGGAGACTTTGCAAGCCAGTCTGGCTGCCAGGTAAGGGGACTTATAGCTGCAATGCCCCTAAAATTCCACGGGGGAACACTATTCTCCTTAAGGAGACTTTGCAAGCCAGTCTGGCTGCCAGGTAAGGGGACTTATAGCTGCAATGCCCCTCTGGGAAATATTCAAATTGTCTCTCCAGTAAAGGAGACAAACTCTAGCACAGCGCCACCTATTGGAAGTAGCGATCCTAAAAGTCACAAGTGGATTTTCGACAATCCTTTGCAATATGACTCAGGATATATAAGCCAGATCAGAATCCCAATTTGCAGACACGGTGTTTCGGGGTGCTTGCCCCTCGTCAGTGCAAAGTATGGGGGTGTCTGATCTGGCTCATGAGAAAGCTATGTGGGGACCACGGGGGAACACTATTCTCCTTAAGGAGACTTTGCAAGCCAGTCTGGCTGCCAGGTAAGGGGACTTATAGCTGCAATGCCCCTAAAATTCCACGGGGGAACACTATTCTCCTTAAGGAGACTTTGCAAGCCAGTCTGGCTGCCAGGTAAGGGGACTTATAGCTGCAATGCCCCTAAAATTCCACGGGGGAACACTATTCTCCTTAAGGAGACTTTGCAAGCCAGTCTGGCTGCCAGGTAAGGGGACTTATAGCTGCAATGCCCCTCTGGGAAATATTCAAATTGTCTCTCCAGTAAAGGAGACAAACTCTAGCACAGCGCCACCTATTGGAAGTAGCGATCCTAAAAGTCACAAGTGGATTTTCGACAATCCTTTGCAATATGACTCAGGATATATAAGCCAGATCAGAATCCCAATTTGCAGACACGGTGTTTCGGGGTGCTTGCCCCTCGTCAGTGCAAAGTATGGGGGTGTCTGATCTGGCTCATGAGAAAGCTATGTGGGGACCACGGGGGAACACTATTCTCCTTAAGGAGACTTTGCAAGCCAGTCTGGCTGCCAGGTAAGGGGACTTATAGCTGCAATGCCCCTAAAATTCCACGGGGGAACACTATTCTCCTTAAGGAGACTTTGCAAGCCAGTCTGGCTGCCAGGTAAGGGGACTTATAGCTGCAATGCCCCTCTGGGAAATATTCAAATTGTCTCTCCAGTAAAGGAGACAAACTCTAGCACAGCGCCACCTATTGGAAGTAGCGATCCTAAAAGTCACAAGTGGATTTTCGACAATCCTTTGCAATATGACTCAGGATATATAAGCCAGATCAGAATCCCAATTTGCAGACACGGTGTTTCGGGGTGCTTGCCCCTCGTCAGTGCAAAGTATGGGGGTGTCTGATCTGGCTCATGAGAAAGCTATGTGGGGACCACGGGGGAACACTATTCTCCTTAAGGAGACTTTGCAAGCCAGTCTGGCTGCCAGGTAAGGGGACTTATAGCTGCAATGCCCCTAAAATTCCACGGGGGAACACTATTCTCCTTAAGGAGACTTTGCAAGCCAGTCTGGCTGCCAGGTAAGGGGACTTATAGCTGCAATGCCCCTCTGGGAAATATTCAAATTGTCTCTCCAGTAAAGGAGACAAACTCTAGCACAGCGCCACCTATTGGAAGTAGCGATCCTAAAAGTCACAAGTGGATTTTCGACAATCCTTTGCAATATGACTCAGGATATATAAGCCAGATCAGAATCCCAATTTGCAGACACGGTGTTTCGGGGTGCTTGCCCCTCGTCAGTGCAAAGTATGGGGGTGTCTGATCTGGCTCATGAGAAAGCTATGTGGGGACCACGGGGGAACACTATTCTCCTTAAGGAGACTTTGCAAGCCAGTCTGGCTGCCAGGTAAGGGGACTTATAGCTGCAATGCCCCTAAAATTCCACGGGGGAACACTATTCTCCTTAAGGAGACTTTGCAAGCCAGTCTGGCTGCCAGGTAAGGGGACTTATAGCTGCAATGCCCCTCTGGGAAATATTCAAATTGTCTCTCCAGTAAAGGAGACAAACTCTAGCACAGCGCCACCTATTGGAAGTAGCGATCCTAAAAGTCACAAGTGGATTTTCGACAATCCTTTGCAATATGACTCAGGATATATAAGCCAGATCAGAATCCCAATTTGCAGACACGGTGTTTCGGGGTGCTTGCCCCTCGTCAGTGCAAAGTATGGGGGTGTCTGATCTGGCTCATGAGAAAGCTATGTGGGGACCACGGGGGAACACTATTCTCCTTAAGGAGACTTTGCAAGCCAGTCTGGCTGCCAGGTAAGGGGACTTATAGCTGCAATGCCCCTAAAATTCCACGGGGGAACACTATTCTCCTTAAGGAGACTTTGCAAGCCAGTCTGGCTGCCAGGTAAGGGGACTTATAGCTGCAATGCCCCTCTGGGAAATATTCAAATTGTCTCTCCAGTAAAGGAGACAAACTCTAGCACAGCGCCACCTATTGGAAGTAGCGATCCTAAAAGTCACAAGTGGATTTTCGACAATCCTTTGCAATATGACTCAGGATATATAAGCCAGATCAGAATCCCAATTTGCAGACACGGTGTTTCGGGGTGCTTGCCCCTCGTCAGTGCAAAGTATGGGGGTGTCTGATCTGGCTCATGAGAAAGCTATGTGGGGACCACGGGGGAACACTATTCTCCTTAAGGAGACTTTGCAAGCCAGTCTGGCTGCCAGGTAAGGGGACTTATAGCTGCAATGCCCCTAAAATTCCACGGGGGAACACTATTCTCCTTAAGGAGACTTTGCAAGCCAGTCTGGCTGCCAGGTAAGGGGACTTATAGCTGCAATGCCCCTAAAATTCCACGGGGGAACACTATTCTCCTTAAGGAGACTTTGCAAGCCAGTCTGGCTGCCAGGTAAGGGGACTTATAGCTGCAATGCCCCTCTGGGAAATATTCAAATTGTCTCTCCAGACATTTAAAAGGTCAGCCCAGTCTGAGGTCACAGGTGGTAGGGGACATTGAATGTGCCCAGATTGATAACCCCAGAGCAGACATCTTGTGTTCTTCTCTGGGGTGGCCTCCTATGATACACATGGGAGAAGCCCCAGGAAACTTGTGGCTCGACGGCGCCTCGTGTAAGCCACCATTGATATTCATAAAGAATAAGATAATTGACCTATCTGCATTTCTGTAACCAAGTCTTACCTGTAACTGTACTTCTGACATTCTATTAATCTCATCTTCTATATAGTGTATTATCTAGTGTGCCCTTAAGGCGATTAAACAACATTTAATTTGGGGCTGTTTTTTATCTCGATTCCAAATCCCATGTCTGAGCTCTGCTTCGTTTTATACGCTACCTGGGCTGGTTTCTGGCCCGATATAGTCCTGATAAAAGACCAGGCCTATATCGAATGTACCGGGCCGGCAGAATTCTGTCCAACTGGGGCTAGTGGAAAAGTTCCTGTCAGCCTGTCAGGGTTGTGGTAAAGCTGGCTGTTGTGCAGCCTACTCCGTTCCCCTTCCCATGCCTGTGCCTGTGGGGACAAGATGTGTTAGTGCAGCATTGTGCCAAGCGGACCTTTCGTAGCCCTTGGGGGAGCAGAATGTCACGTGATGGCGAAAGTGACTAGATCGTATCGTGTGGCTCAGACGTATTAGACGTCAGGGTGGGGCCCAAGTGGTGCAGTTTTGTTGCAGATTGACAGGGTCGCGCGTCCGAGTGGAGGGACATCTGAGTGACTCCTCCAAGCTATTCGTGATGGGAGTTGTGGGAGGGGAGGTCAGCTTTGATGCTGTACAACTTGCAGTCTTCAAAATATTGCACCAGACCAGGAAAATGAGTGCTTAACATTGGTTGGCTGATAACCCACCTAGTACTAACGAGAATTGCATGCCTGAATATTACAATTTTACTGGTAAAAAGAATATGGATACTAAAAAGGAGATCCATTTCCCTTTTTTGAAAACAGCAGTGACTGGATTAAATGTCCTATTGTCTGAAGAGCTTGCCAGTGTTGTGCTCTCTAATTGCCTGCTTTTATCAATTCGTAGGTGGCAAGATAATCTCACTGGGTGTTTAGTTAGGGTGGGAGGGTCAAAATGGATTGGTTTAAAAGTCATGCTTTTAATATCGCGATACTTGTTATAGTATGTATCCATTTGTTGCATGATCTGTAATAAGTGAAAGATTAATTAAACTTGTTTGATTAAAATAAAGTGAACTTCGTAAAGTACAGCACAGGGGAGATAATTATGTATACCATCAGTACCTGGAAGTAGAGTTTTGCTATTTTTTCATTTTTGTACTTCCCTTTGGGGATGGAATATGATTAGATAGTTGGTTGAGCACCAATATTACATACTAGAAGGTGGCCCGATTCTACGCATCTGTACATGTTCTGGGTGTTGTCTGGGTGTGGCGGGGGGTGAGAGCGGTGTTTGTATGTTGCGTTGTGTGTGTTGCATTGTTTGTGAAGCGCTGTGTGTCTGTAGCGTTGTGTGTGGGGTGTGTTTTGGGGGGAGGTATGTTTTGTGCAATGTGTGTTGTGCATAATGTGCGTATATTTGTGTGTGCCGCGGTGTTTGTGTTGGGTGTTGTCTGTATGTGTGGGTGTCTGTATGTGTGGGTGTCTGTATGTGTGGGTGTCTGTATGTGTGGGTGTCTGTATGTGTGGGTGTCTGTATGTGTGGGTGTCTGTATGTGTGGGTGTCTGTATGTGTGGGTGTCTGTATGTGTGGGTGTCTGTATGTGTGGGTGTCTGTATGTGTGGGTGTCTGTGTAAGGCGGTGTTTGTGGTTCCCAGTGTGTGTTGTGCAGTGCGTGTGTGCAGTGCGTGTGTGCGTGTGCGTGTGTGTGTGTGTGTGTAGGTGTGCACCCCCCATCGTGCTCCATCCCCCATGTTGCGCACCCCCATCGTGCTCCATCCCCCATGCTGCGCAACCCCCATCGTGCTCCATCCCTCATGCTGCGCACCCCCCATCGTGCTCCATCCCTCATGCTGCGCACCCCCCCATCGTGCTCCATCCCCCATGCTGCGCACCCCCCCCATCGTGCTCCATCCCCCATGCTGCGCACCCCCCCCCCATCGTGCTCCATCCCCCATGCTGCGCACCCCCCATCGTGCTCCATCCCCCATGCTGCGCACCCCCCCATCGTGCTCCATCCCCCATGCTGCGCACCCCCCCCATCGTGCTCCATCCCCCATGCTGCGCACCCCCCATCGTGCTCCATCCCCATGCTGCGCACCCCCCCATCGTGCTCCATCCCCCATGCTGCGCACCCCCCATCGTGCTCCATCCCCCATGCTGCGCACCCCTCATCGTGCTCCATCCCCCATGCTGCGCACCCCCCCATCGTGCTCCATCCCCATACGTGCACACATCCGATCGCATACACACTGACCATGCTACACAATATTACTCGATGTGTACCATGGTTACCAGCATACCCCGCCCCCCCGCTCGCACGGGAGCCCACACCAGCGTACGCCGGCAACCCCAGCAATGCGAGGGTATGTGTCGGCTGGGTTGCCGGCGTACGCTGATGTGGGCTCCCGGGGGTACAGCACTCACCTGGGAGTCGGGGCTCCGTGTCGGTCCAGGGAATGCATGCAGGGGGCGGGGCCAGAGCGAGTGTGCAATGCGTGAGGGGGCGGGGCCGAGTTGCCAATGCGTGCAGGGGGCTGGGGCGAGATGCCAATCCGTGTGGTGGGCGGAGCCGAGGCGAGCGGCCAATGAGACGCTTGTCGCGGTAAGGACAGAATTTTGGAGCAAGACAGACAGACAGAATTATACATACATACATACATACATACATACATACATACAGCTCTGGCAAGAATTAAACAGACCATTGCAAAATTGTCAGTTTTTCAGATTCTCTTTCTAGGTTTATTTTTTAGTAAAACTGTAAATTGCTCATTTAATTCTATTAACTACTGAAAACGTCTCCGAATTTCCAAGCAAAACATTTTTTATTTTCTGAAAACGAGAAATGGTCAAAATAAAACAAAGCATTGCTTTCAGACCTCAAATAATGCAAAGAAAACAAGTTCATAATCATTTAGAAACAATTCTAATAATGTTTTACCTCAGGGAGAGTTCAGAAATCAATATTTTGTGGAATAACCATTATTTTTAATCCCAGCTTTCATGTGTCTTGGCATGCTTTCCACCAGTCTTTCACGCTGCTTTTGTGTGACCTTATGCCACTCCTGGAGCAAAAATTTAACCAGTTCTTTGTTTGATGGCTTGTGACTATCCATCTTTATTATATTCCAGAGGTTTTCAATGGGGTTCAGGTCTGGAGATTTGGCTAGCCATAACAGGGTTTTGATGTGGTGGTCCTTCTTCCACACATTGATTGACCTAGCTGTGTGGCATGGCGCATAGAAATTACTAGCACTTTTTTTGCTAGTACTTGTTTTGCTCAGCTTGTCCAATTGCAGAGGATTGTGAAGACCACAGCAGTGTTTATACTTTCCCTCGTTAAACAAGATTTGGCACAGGTTATCACCTAATCAGAAGCACATTAAGTAGAATGAGGTGTACTCTGGATTGAATTCAGCTGACGGAATGGAATGGCTGTCAGACATGTAGAGAAGCTGATTTTTATAAAAAAAAAACTGTTCAGTGGTCTCTACAATTTTTGCCAGAGCTGTATACAGTGTGTCCACCCATATCATGTCCGCCGCCATTAACTTGAGGACGGCAGCAGCTATAGGTATAGAAGTGGTGTCTAGGTATAGCAAAAGTAGCCATGCGCTATGCGATGAAACCACCTATAGCGCCACCTGGTGGAAAACTGAGTTAGCATTTTTATTTTAAAAACGGAACGAGAGAAAAAAAAAAAGTGAATTACAAAGTTGTAGGGCATCATCAATTCAATATGAATAGACACCTTGCATACAGAAATGCTATATGAAATGAAACATGAAACCCATGAAACCCCCCCCCCCCCCAATCTGGACAGCATACTGTATCTTGCTGCACGTTGTGCAATATGGTGGGTGACACGTTTGCACAAGCATCTGTGATACGTCGTCGTAGGCCCTGCATTGTTGGAGGAGGTCGCATAAACCTGCTTTGTGATGTGACCTTACAGAAAAGTCCACTGGGGTCAGGTGAGCGTGGAGGCCACTCCACGCAGCCACCGCACCGAATGACTTGTAGGAAGGTCTCCATGAGGTATCACTTCATGTCCGCAGCCTTGTGAGTTTTACACGTTCTAATCATAGCATTTCTGTATGCAAGGTGTCGATTCGTATTGAATTGATGATGCCCTACAACTTTGGAATTCACTTTTCGAAATAAAAATGCTAATTCTGCTGTTTTCCCACCAGGTGGTGCTATAGGTGGTTTCATTGCGTAACGCATGGCTACTTTACTATACCTTGACACCACTTCTATGCCTATAACTGCCACCATTTTCAAGTTAATGGCTGTGGACAAACTGTATAGCCCTGTGTTTACTTTGTGTGAGGTGTGTTCACTTTATAAAACAGTGTCTGGAAATGCATTATTGAAACAGTTTCAACATTAAAAGGGAACCTGTCACCAGATTTGGTGACTAAGTTGCACTGACCACCATGAAGCGCTTATATACAGTATTCTGGAATGTTGTATATAAACCCAGGCTGCTCTGTACAACATATTTTTAGAATACTCCTAGGAGGGCGGTTAAGTATGAAGGGTGTAGCTGCTCTAGTTCGACGCCTCCTCTCTGATGCAATCTAAGTCCTCCTACATCATCCACACTGGCCGGTATTGCAGTCCTGAGCAGGCGCAGTATGATTTGCCCTATTGAGGACAGATCAAAAAGCTGTAATGCACAGTCGTGAGGAAAGGTTAAAGACCACCAGAGCATGCGCTCAACAATACTTTCATCTACCCCAAGTAGGCCAGTGTTGAGGATGTAGGATGTGTCATGCACATGGATCTCAGGAGGACAGCGATCACTGCGGAGAAGAGGCGCTAGACCGGAGAGCAGCCAAACCCATTGGACTAGACTGCCCCGCCCCCTTATAAGTTATTTTTTTTACGCTCTACTCAGCGGCCTGGGATCTTATTTACAGTCTTCTAGAGCTTACTGGTGGTGGTCGCTGCTTATAGTCGCCAAACCTGGTGAAATCTCCTGATTCTTTGATAAACTGCATTTTCTACATCACTGCTACACACATACATATTACACACTTTCAAACTTGGACATGGTTCGGGATATTTGACATGTAATCTTTACATTGGCATGAAGGGATTGTGGTGTTGCCTTAAAGTATTAAAATATATCAAATGCATTGCAATTCTGAGGTAACTTTACGATAAAGTTAAAGGGGAAAAAAAAAAAAAAAAATGGAACTCTGCATGCGTACCTACGAAACACCCGTTAGAGCAGGGGTCTTAAACACGCTGCTCGTGGGCCGCATGCGGCCCCCTCAGGCTGCTTCGTGTGGCCCCCAGGCCCGTGCCCCCGATGACTATCGTGGCAGGTGCAGGGGCCGCAGCCACTGTCTGCGCTTTATGTCAGATGAATGTATTATCGACGCAGCGCAAAACAATCATCTGACAAAGCACCGGTGGCTGCGATGCTTTGTAAATACCTTAGATTCGGGGAGGAGGGGACCTATGCCTAACCTCAGCAGGGGTGGTGTCTCCTCCTCGGACCTACGGAGGCTGTGATTGGCTGACTTACGCCGCTCAGCCAATCACAGCCACTAATGTTTTAGCCATTGAAAATGGCTGAAACATTGAAATCCAGCCAAGATCAGTGCAGCTTTGGCCCTGATCATTGGCTGGAGCTGGGTGACCTCTTTCACCTGCCCCCAGCACTGATTGGAGAGACCGGCCTTGTGACCGATCTCTCCAATCACTGTGGATCTGGGGCTGGAGACCGCTCCCCTCAGCTTCACTCCGGCGTCTGTGGAAGCTGAAGAGTGATCGGTAAGTTCTAGCCAGTGCCGCCGCCCCCCCCCCCCCCCCCCCATTACAAGGATGGGCACAATACAACTGGATGAGAACATTATTACTGTGGGATGGGGGCAAGGCTGGGGCACCATTACTGTGGGATGGGGGCAAGGCTGGGGCACCATTACTGTGGGATGGGGGCAAGGCTGGGGCACCATTACTGTGGGATGGGGGCAAGGCTGGGGCACCATTACTGTGGGATGGGGGCAAGGCTGGGGCACCATTACTGTGGGATGGGGGCAAAGAAGGGGCACCATTACTGTGGGATGGGGGCAAAGAAGGGGCACCATTACTGTGGGATGGGGGCAAAGAAGGGGCACCATTACTGTGGGATGGGGGCAAGGCTGGGGCACCATTACTGTGGGATGGGGGCAAGGCTGGGGCACCATTACTGTGGGATGGGGGCAAGGCTGGGGCACCATTACTGTGGGATGGGGGCAAGGCTGGGGCACCATTACTGTGGGATGGGGGCAAGGCTGGGGCACCATTACTGTGGGATGGGGGCAAAGAAGGGGCACCATTACTGTGGGATGGGGGCAAAGAAGGGGCACCATTACTGTGGGATGGGGGCAAAGAAGGGGCACCATTACTGTGGGATGGGGACTGTAAAAAATATATAATATAATATAATATAATATAATATAATATAATATAATATAATATAATATAATATAATATAATATAATATAATATAATATATATATATATATATATATAGTACCAATAAAAAAGTCACTGTCCTGCAAAGGATGCGGCCCCCAAATCATTTTTTCCTCTGTGCGGCACATACACCCAGCCGAGTTTGAGACCCCTTCGTTAGAGGGATTAGAGGGATTACCATGCCTACTCGCTGGGATGGGTGGGGAGTCCCAATTTGGTCTTCTATGGAAATAGGTTGATGGCAGACTCAGGGGATACTAATATGTCCACACTACAAATCACTCCACTGGTGTTCATGGAATGGTAATGGTTTAAACTCGCCGGTAAAAAGGAAAAAAAAGCCTTCAACTATTTGCATCGCTTAAACTTTCATATTTTTTTTTTACAGAAGACACATTGGGTTAGACGTAATCACTCGCTTCTTCGTAGCAAGACGTATGTCACATGTGCAGAGGCTTTGTACACCAGGAAACAGAGGGGCAGCTATATTAAAGGGGTGGTTCACCCATTTTTTTTTATTTTCTGTCGAAGTTCTACTTACAATTCTAGGTATTTTCTCCATTGGCTTGTGTTTCCATTTCTGGCACTGAGCGGTGCTATGCTGCACGCTCAGTGCCTGTCACATGACCCCCTGGAGCTGTGGCCGCCGGCATCCTCTGACGTCCCGGCATTTCCGGGCTCTCAAACAAGACGGGTACGTCACAGGATGCCGGCGCCACTCAGATTGAGTGACAGGGCTGTGGGCGGTGACTACCGCACGTCACAGCTCAGCATCGAGGGGAGGATCCGGAGGACGTCAGTGTGGAGCCGGAAGCGTCCTGCAGATGGTGAGGCACGGGGCGCCAGTGTGCAGTACAGGGGGGGGGGGGGGGGGGGGGGGGGGGTTTCTTCAGCTGAATCCCCCCTGTACGTAAGTATGTGATCACACTGTCCACCCGCCCGCTCTGCTGCGATGTCAGGAGAGCGGCCGGTGTCGGGCAGTGTGATCGTCTGCTCCTCCCAGCAGCAAGACACTGACAGGCATGTCACCGCTGTGCTCTGCCATCTGTCCTGCTGCATGGGACCAACTGTCTGCACTCTGTCACCTGCACCACAAGTCACAGAGTGTAGACAGTTGGTGACAGAGCACCTCTGCCCCCCCCCCTCACTTCAACACCTCTCGAGGAGCACACCACAAACGAGAGCAACCAGGGCGAACCCAGAAGCTAGCGATCTCTCTCCCCCCCCTCTCTCTCTCTCTCCTCTCCCCCTCTCCTCTCGTCTTCTCCCCCCCCTCTCTCTCTCTCTCTCTTCTCCCCCCCCTCTCTCTCTCTCTCTCTTCTCCCCCCCCTCTCTCTCTCTCTTCACCCCCCTCTCTCTCTCTCTCTCTTCTCCCCCCCTCTCTCTCTCTCTTCTCCCCCCCTCTCTCTCTCTTCCCCCCCTCTCTCTCTCTCTCTTCTCCCCCCCTCTCTCTCTCTCTCTTCTCCCCCCCCTCTCTCTCTCTCTCTCTCTCCCCCCCCTCTCTCTCTCTCTCTCTCTCCCCCCCCTCTCTCT